>NC_042494.1:99240124-99241686 GCF_005508785.2 Acyrthosiphon pisum
TTAAAGTCATAAAGAAATTATCATTTTTGTACATCATTATTCATTATCAATATAGTTTTTGATGGTCTGTGATTAAACATTTTCTTACATAAGGTACATGAAAAATATTTGACATTATTTTTAAGACATTTTAACTTTTCAAAGTTTATACATATTATCTGATTAAACTTTTAGAGCATACAATATAAAAAAACTTGTGTATTATATAGCTAATAGCTATATTATGTTATATGACACGAAAATATTTATATTTCGTTTAAATAACCTCGGTATTTGTTGAAAACACCTCAGCCCATGTAAAAAAAATATTTGCCCCACTCTGCCTCCCCCCCTCCCGGGGAAAAAAATTCTAGTGCCGTTCCTGAGTATATTACTAGAGTACTAGAGTACTAGACTACTAGAATATGGTGAGTCGTGACCTACGCGTCAAGGCGAACTGCAACGCCTGATGTAGGTAATACATATTTAACTTCAAAATAATTTCCAAATGTTCGTCATTTTGACAATTGTGTGAAAATTTAAGTTTCAAACACTTTCTTTTGACTTATGACTCTCTTATACTTATATTATTACGAGTAAAGTTTTTTCATCGTTACCCACACCCAAGTCCTCGAAGGTAAGTAATCGTCATTACCAGGGTTAAGTTGAAAATAATCGTCATAATATATTTTCAGTGTTGTACTTTAGATACATTTATCTAGATAAATTTATCTAGATATGTTATCTAGATAAATTTATCTAGATATGTTATCTAGATAAAAACTTCATATCTTTATCTTATCTAGATAAAAAATAAAATTGACATCTAATTTTTATCTAGATAAAAATTATAGCCATCTAGATAAATTTATCTAGATATTTCACAAAATCCATATCTAATAACTAGTAATAACTATTTTACAATATTATCATTCAATATAAAATAGATAATTTAATAAGAAATCTCATTTGTATTACTTGCAAAAATTGGTTCTAATATAGTTTTACATAGCATTTATTAGTAATTATAAATAATGCACAGATATAAACTACTATTATAGTATATTATAACTGTTGAATAATGGCGATTTATTATGTCTATATGTATATAGGAGATACGAATTATTTGTATAATTTTATAATATGGCCATACGGGGAAGTCTCATGCCCGTATACGATTTATGATTTTACGAACACTGAAAGAGCCTTTACAAAAATTAAAACTAGAGATACCCCTCCATATATAGAGTATACTCTATGCCACCATAGGTCTTACGGGTAAACAAGGTTTAACATCATGATGGTTTACGGGCTCGTTCCCTATGTTCAGACTTCAGATCATAGGTAAACGTAAACCGAATATTAATGAATATTATATTATTATATTATATAAAAACATATTTAAATGTATATATTATTCATATATTCTGTGTTAAAACCATGGAATATAGCAGTGTTTCTCAACCTGGGGGTCGCCAACTTATTATTTAGGGTCGCGTACGAATTAAAATTGTGTGTATTATATGTATCTGTAAATATTTGGTATACATTTTGTTGATTAAAAATAATTATAATATTATATA
>NC_042494.1:99241877-99250261 GCF_005508785.2 Acyrthosiphon pisum
ATATTTGCCCCACTCTGCCTCCCCCCCCCCCCCCCCCGGGAAAAAAATTCTAGTGCCGTTCCTGAGTATATTACTAGAGTACTAGAGTACTAGACTACTAGAATATGGTGAGTCGTGACCTACGCGTCAAGGCGAACTGCAACGCCTGATGTAGGTAATACATATTTAACTTCAAAATAATTTCCAAATGTTCGTCATTTTGACAATTGTGTGAAAATTTAAGTTTCAAACACTTTCTTTTGACTTATGACTCTCTTATACTTATATTATTACGAGTAAAGTTTTTTTATCGTTACCCACACCCAAGTCCTCGAAGGTAAGTAATCGTCATTACCAGGGTTAAGTTGAAAATAATCGTCATAATATATTTTGTATTCCCATGTGTATACAAATTATATTTCTATTTTTTACTAGCAGACGGTGCAGTAATATCGACGTAATAATAATTATCCCGTAATACCTACATAATAGCTGGGTATTATAATTATTAATTAAATACAAAATACAAATTCTTTCGAACGTTATAATATTCGATTACATCATAGTAACCGCTGATGTACCATTGTATACCGAGTTTTGTTATTAATCGACCATTCAATTAATAATTATCATTTGAAATTAGTCCATTTGCGGTGCTCAACTGATTTTTCCCCACGTTAAATATTTAAAAATAAATTAGCGTGTACGTCAATTAAACCCAATCGTTTAACCTTAATAATTCATGTATATGTCCGACAAAAATCCGTCGTCGTTGTAAACTGTAAATTCAATTAAATCAATTTTGTAGAGAGGTCAAAGGGTACCTATATAGTCGCTTATCGGGTTAACGTAGTTGATTAAGCAAATTGTTAGTTGAAGACTATTAATCGAAGATATCTGTTTATTTTATGCGTTTGACTCGACAGACATTTTGGAATAATATCTTAATATTGGGTATACAACGGATTTTCTATTAGTTTAATTTGAAAATACTATATGAGTTTATAAGAATTATAAGGCATAAGACTAATTTTCAACTTTTTGGGACTTGTTTATCTACTTTTGTACAAACTGTATAGATTTCTATGTGCCTTGCTTAAAATTCAAAATTATATTAAAAACTAAAATTTGTCCAAGAAAAAATAAATTATGTCTGGCATTGAAAATCTCGTTCTCGCCCGTCTGGTATTGGCTATTTTTATGTGATCGAATAAAAATATTTTCGTCGGATGTATACATGCAATTATGCAAACCACAGATATCCATACTAACTAGATAAGGGACTCCTATATAATTTACATTTTTATCAAGTGAAGCTCAAATGTGGACGGCTGCCATTTTCTCGGGGGCAATTGTTTTTAATGGTTAAATAAAATAAAATAGTAAATGTAAAATGATTTATATAAAATATTTTTTATTTTTTTAAAAACAACAGGTTTAGAAATAATAAAATAATAATACAAGATAAATCATAATTAATCTTATTTACCATATAAAATACCATACAATTGCCCCCCCCCCCCGACCTTGATGCTTCAATTAATGGTGGGAGTTCGCTATCTAGTACTATATATATATATGTAATGCAAACAACCGCGAATACATTATGGTATATTATTGTCATATTATGTCCATACAAAGTGATTGACCAAACGTCATAATCAACCAAATTATATCATTGAATATAATGAATTTATTAAAATTCCGATTTTTGATTATTTATGTTCGTAATATTTTCAAATACTTGACCTTATGTCCTCATGTATTCTAAACCTATAATCCATTCATGAACTAAATCATTCTCAGTAAAATATTATGTTTAATCAAACAACTCAGATTATTTTTATTATTACGTAACACCAATTAAATAATTTTAGTCTCTCACCGTAGGTACTCGTATACCATACCGTGTGTTGTAACCATGTGCTGCAGTTAGCCGATTATTGTGCCTGTGACGGACGGTGATGTACTGCGTAGTTTTATGCAGACGAGAAAATTGTATAAAAATATAGTTATTGTATCGTCACAGGACATAAAAACTCCTTAAATGATATATACATCTGATCATTTAAAAATGTAGCATTATTATTTATTAGTAAAATTTAAAAATTACAAAAAATGAATTTGAATAAGTATACAAAATTAAGGGATACAATAATATTGGAGTGCGAGCATACGCCTCGCTGAATCACCCTTTAAATAATTTTAGTCTCTCATCGTATCCATATTATACCATACCGAGTGTATTGTAACCACGTGCTGCAGTTAGGCGATTATGTCTGTGCCGGACGGTGATGTATGGCAGCGTTGTTTTATGCAGACGAGAAAATTGTATAAAAATAAACGGCTCCAACTAGTGCGGCGATAAACCATTTCGGGGATGGTTCGAGGACCCGACGTCGTTATGATGAGAGCTCAGTGTATATAATATATAATATAAAAGGTGCTCGCAGCGAGAAGGATAAGAACTAGGCATGGTATAAGGTTGTTCCGTCTTTGGTCGAGTGCGGTACACGGATGTGAAAATACTATTATTATACGCTCTTTAAGACAATATACAATATTATAAATTATAATGTATAGTATACAAACCGTTTACCGAGGGATAGTAATAAAGCGCAGCATTCCTATTATATAGTCGTCCATTATACACAATTTAATAATTATTATTTCGTTATACATCGTTATATTTTGCTTCTGGTTAGTCTTGTCCGCCGCCGCCTTCATAGGCCTTAAGTGATCTCATTTTTTTTT
The DNA here is from genome assembly GCF_005508785.2 of Acyrthosiphon pisum. Lineage (NCBI taxonomy): Eukaryota > Metazoa > Arthropoda > Insecta > Hemiptera > Aphididae > Acyrthosiphon > Acyrthosiphon pisum. The sequence continues at coordinate 99,244,611 of NC_042494.1, forward strand.
TTTTAAAACGTTTTTTCTTCTTCTCCCGAATCGCAGGTGGTCGGCATGTGTGCCGTTTGCAGTGGTCCAGCCCCGCTTGCACCACATGCCTGCAACAGCTATCTGGGTATCGAATTACTCGAATCTCCTAAGGACGAAATAGAGGATGACGAAATGTACACGATCCTCCGAAGCGCGATAAATACCTACCCTAAATCGACATTACACACAGAACTGTGTATTTAATATTTTAGATTATAATAATATTATACCAACACTCGAAACGACTCCATACATAGGTGGATATTTCGTAATAAATTTTAGTGAGTGATGGGGGACGAGGGATTGTGGTTGGTTTATTTCACCGTACCGTTTCAGATAATATATCATAGTCAAAAGGCTATTATTACTTATAAATTGGTATTTTATTGAGGGTTCTTTTCAAGAATATCTGTTATCATTAATGAAGTTTCTGAAAACAATTAAATTATTAAATTAAACGATGAAACGGGCGAAAAAATATTTACGTTTATTGTGTTTTACCATAAATTTCATGATACAATATAATGACATTTCGATTTATTTTATGAAATATTAAAATATGTCAATAAAATAAAATCTGTGTATAAATTTCCGTAGAAAATAATATAGGTAGGTTGTATTCGTCAATCATATTGATTGACATACATTATATTACAGTACGTCATAATGTCAAAAATAGGTCGTACAGTACAAACAATATTATATTTAGAAAATAAATAAAACGTCAAACAATTTCAATTGATATATATTTTTATTTAAATAAAATACAATATCTTTTTAATTAAAACAAAAACTCGTGGAGTTTTTTCCCACTTTGATTGAAAAAAAAAATCATTAATTGTTACTTTTTTCTTTACAGTTACAGTGTGAAAACAAAAATCGTCATTGTTTTTTTTTATTTGACATATTATTTTTAACGAGTTTGTTTTGAATTATTGGGAACTCGGAATACTGATAGAAACGTGAATCGGAGATTATTATTTTTTATACATAAATATAAATATACACTCTTTATAATAAATTCACGTCGACCGCTTTAAAAGTGTGTTTTAAAAATGTATTTCCATGGTTTGACCAAAACTTACGGAAAAAATATGGTGCTGCATACACAATAGCATACATAATAGACGTTGTAGGAATTAATAGACGATTCGATACAGCTATTAAAATTATTATAGTGATTAGTAAAAAAAATAGAAAATGAAAAAAGACCAGACAATTTAATATTTATTGCATTTCGGACTGTGCATAATTAATCGATTCCCCCGCAAAACTAACCTTTTGAAGCAGTTTTATAATAGTAGTTATAACTATTATGACGATTTTATGTAGAACTTATGTTAATAGTTATTGTTTTAGCAGTTTAAAACGTCTTAAGACATTACGAGAAACACTTATTACCACATCATGATGTTGTTATATGCAGTTACTATATACAAAATACACCGAGATTTTGGTCGTTTCATTACCGGTACCTAACTATTAATTTGTATCGTGTTTTTTTTTTTTTAATATACATTATATTATTTTTTAAACATACTCTGTGCTTACTGAGTTTAAGAAGGAAAATAAACAACAAATCTGTTGAACTTATAATCCTAATTTTTTATACAAGTAGGTAACCAAATTAATAATTTTTTTGTTAATTGTTATGGTTAATACGAAATTATTAAATTTAAAAAAAAAATATTTAATATATTATTATTAATATATAGATGAACATTATTTTGCAATAACTATAGTTAAGTGGATCAGTAAGTGACACTCATCTTTAAACATTTTTAAACCTGAACCGTTAAATGGGTAGGACATCAATAGATTAGAAATAAAACACTTCTTTGACATTGTTTTCCGAATTTGGCAGAACTGAGGTGTTAGTCGTTCAATTAATTTGTGTCGAGTTTTCTCATGATAGTACAACTATTTTACAAGTATATAGATATTATATTATATTACTATGTAAACATATATCTATTATGTACCTACAAAGTTTGAGAAAGAAAATGAATAACCCATCTTTCGAACCAATCGTAACTTTATTATGCAAGCAATCAAATTAATAATTTAGGATAAGTTTGAATTTTAAAAAATATGCAATACCTATGATATAATATATTTTATAATCTTCCAACATGATGAATACGCAAACGGACATTATTTTGTGATAATCATTGTTCGGATCGGTAAGCGAAACTCGACATTAAACGTTTTTACAAACCTGAACCGTTATAATATCATATGGATTGGACATCAATAGAATATTATAAATGAAGCACTGCGTGGACATTGTTTAACGAATTTTCCCGGTGACAGTGAAATAGGTATAATATAGTCGTCAGTCGACATTGAGGTCAGAATCAAATGTAAGTGATTGCAATCTTCTGTATTTCCAAAATTAAACAGTTTTTTCTGTGTATGAGCTCCACTCATCAGTCGTTTTTTTTTTACTTTTTCGATCGTTTGTCACTTCTAACGAGTCAGTTTTTTCCAACATTGTAATACTGTAAACCCGTTAGTGAACATATGTGCGGTTTACCAACCATAATATTGTGTATATACACATATCACTATATAGGTGCCTCTATACGCATCACTATACGGGGGCGTGAGTGCAGCCCCAGACAATTCGTTCTGTCCGTAACCTCCCTCGTCTTCGTGAACATATATTATTATTATTTTCATGCAGTTGCAGCTTAACGCTGTACGTCACTCACTCACTCATTTACCCCCCTCTGACACGGTTTTTGTGTATTGTGTGTATATAAATCTAAAAGTCACAATAGTCACGTATACTACGATATGCGTATGCGCTATATAATACTACAACTGTCGTGTCGTTTCGAATTAAACTAATTATTATACCGCCAAAAGGTTTTACTTTTTTTTCTCAAAATGGCCGATTTCAGAATTTCCAGAAGCTATCGCTTCGTAAAATTGTTTATTGTACTATACCTATCGTATGTCTGTACATGTTAATTGACCTCGTATAGTCGTATATTAGCTAGGCAACTCGCGGGCTTGGTTCCAAAAGGTTCTATGTCAATATTTTATTATTTTTTGATTACCAAATTTTTTCTCAATTAACTGTTGAAATAATATAAATTCTAATTTAATTTAAAAGGTTTTGATAATTTATATGTCCAAATCAAATAATTTTAAGCTGAAAATTATTTAAACACATTTAAATTGGCTTTTCTGAAAAATTTCAAATTTACACATAGAACCTTTTGGATCCAAACCCGCAAACTACAGAATGGTCAATAATTATGATTGTGAATTCGATCCCGATTTCACAGGTATATGTAGTAAAATTAATGTAAAGCCCAACCTAATTTTTTAAGTTACATAATATATAACATCCGCATCAAGATTGATTGTTATCATCTATAGCAGCGTTTCCAAACTGTGGTCTGTGAATTATTATTATTTATTATTGTTAGGTTAGGTTTAAAAAAATATATTATATATAAAATATTTTGCACCTAGTGAGCTAATTCTCCGCGAGCGTCCCTAAATGACAATATTTTTGTCGCAATAGCGTAGTATTCTACCACGGTATACAATAATAGTGAAGTTTCGCGGCAATAATTCTGAAAAACCTCAACCATTTTATACATAATGCAATAATATTATATTGTCTTACGATTTCCACAGCTCATCGTATATATTTGATTTTTAATCTCGGGGACTCTCGCGCAACGTTATCGCATCTACGACAGAACTGCAATGTCTACGACAGAAAAACGATATATTATAATTTATAATAATGTATTGTGCATTATGGCTATGTGAAATACTATGTATAACGCGTATAATGATAATACGAATAATAATAATAATAATAATAATAATAATAAGTCATCGTCTGCGCACAGCAGCTCGTCGACCGGAAAACGGATCTCACGTGATTAACGAACCCGCGTGAACATTAAACATATTATTATTATTATTATTCCACGTGTACCACTTTCTGTATACAGGGTGATTATTTTTCGTGGTAAGCCAGACTGCGTGTCTCAGAAATGGTCACGAGGAATTTTCAATTTTAAACACTGCTGTCAATCATCATCTCAATATAATATAGAAACCCGTAAGACAGTTATTGATTTATTTACGCATTTAAATCGAAGAAATTCAAATGATTTCAAAAAATTACTAAAGCTATACCATACGTATGTCACGTCCTAGTTCACGATAAAACAATTGCTCTGTATCATAATTATACTTGTATAGTTTGTGTGTGCAGCAGGTGTCGTTTGTGCGTTTGTGCAGCGTAAAGGATTATCGTGTAGCTTTTGTGGCTTGCGTGTGTGTGTGTGTGTGTGTGTGTGTGTGTGTGTGTGTGTGTGTGTGTGTGTGTGTGTGTGTGCGACTTGGGCCCCGACGTCTGCTGCGGTGATTGATGACCGCACACGGCGTATACGAGACGCGCGAGCATTCGATGCGACAGACCGAAAAAAGAATAAAGCCCTCGCGACTAATAATAATAATAATAATAATAATTAGTATAATATAACGGGCGTGGCGCGTACCATAGTAATACAACACAATATTGTCTCGGTCTGGGGTGGTGTGAGAATAATATTTATAATTATTATTATCGTTGTGTAATAATTATTGTAATAAACCCCCACCGAGACCGAGTCGGTTTGCCATCATCGCGATAGTCCCCCTGCGTTGTTCGCTTTTTCCATACAGCAGCCGGGTTACCCGATCAAAATGGAAAAATATATTACTGTTGACGTAATATTCTTTTAGGGGTTTTCCGTCATTATAGGTCTCGTACTCTCGTCCTCGCGAGCAATATTAATTATTATATAACTTTCATTTTCCAATTCGACTACACTCACTATATTATCGCAACACGGACTAATGATGTCCATTAAAATGTGGACCCACGCTAATAATATAACGCGGCGTCACGGATAGGCTATTTAAGTACAACGAGCTGCAGCGTATACGCAAATTTGATGGACTGTTAGAAATGAATAATGTTAATATTAAGCGATTTATTATAATATTAATATCGGCAGATGTCGACGATTTCCCAACCAATATAACATGCACGTCTTTCGAATTTTTTTACCAGTTGCCTTTTTTATTAATCGATAAGCAATACGAGCCACATTAGATGGATACGAGACGTGAAGTTTTATGAAATGGCATGTTATTAATTAATCATAATATACGTGCAGAAAATATGATTATAACCGAAGGGCCGCAGCCGCCAATGGCGGACGCTGCTCTGTTGCATTGTGAGAAAGCATATCATTTTAGTCACTATAATATAAATATGCTGTAGAGAATACAATCATTATAAATTATGTTATTAATTATAATTATTATTATTATTATTATTATATCGTTCTCAAAATTCACCACAATCAACGGTGAGTTAAAGGGATCACGACACCAACGTATCATTAAACATCGAACTAAGTTAGACATCTACGATTAATATTAATGATTATATATTAATATTATTATTATTATTTATTTATTATCTATTTATTTCTGAAAACAAATATATGCGCGTTCAAATGCTACAAGATCCATCCGCTGAAATATTCTCAAAACAACTGTTAGATATCGGGCGATGAAAAAGTAGCTTTACATGAAAATACCTACTG
>NC_042494.1:99253348-99254438 GCF_005508785.2 Acyrthosiphon pisum
AAAATTATTTTAATGGTCTACGATAGTAGCTCAAAAAGTCTTAAATGTATTTAAAATATTTAAAAATGTACAATATGTATTAACACTTTTCAGCTATCTATTTGTGCTAGTACGTATTTAATGTGTAAAAGTGTAAAAGTTGATCAGCACCTCCCGAAAAAAAATCCTGGCTACGCCATGATGGGGGATAGATCCCCCCTTGACCTTTTTTTTTTGTAAAATTAAGTTTACTTATTTTCTGTATTTCTCAATATGGTACTACTTTTAAGTTTTAAGTGGGTACCTATATCTGTTTTCAAAATGTTCTAGCCGTGGTAATTTGTCCACTTTGATATAGGTACTATACGCCACTAGTCGTTCGTGGCATAAATATCGGAAAATAAAAACATATATCTTTATGGTGGTATGGTATACTATATTTTTGAATTCTCTGCGAATTATTTTTCATGCATGAGTGTTTATAATAAATCAGATAAATAGTCGGTAAATAAAACAAAATTACCATGAAGACTATAGATTTACCATAGGGCATGGGTTTATTTTTAGTGACTGAAAACATTGTATTCACCTCTGGGTTACATGCTTTAGATGTTTGTGATAAAGAGGTTTATCCAAATATTCATGAACTCTTGAAAATATTTTGTACTTTGCCTGTATCAACTGCTATACCTACACCTGAACGATGTTTTTCAAGTTTTTATTAAGTATTAAGTCTTATCTAATAAATAGTATGACAGAAGTAAATATTTTATCAATTTTCCTATCTAATATTGAATAATAACTATAAATTAAATAGTAATTTATATATACTTTGTTTATTATAACCGACTTAGACACTTAGGGCCCGTTTTACAATCATAGTTTAAATTTTACCAGTCTAATTCCGCGGTTTAACATTAGTTTAACTATTGTAATACGGACCCTTATAAGAGGACGCTACACCCGCGTGTGTTGTTTCTGTCTTACACACGCACGACATGGGAAATTGTCGTTCACTATTCTCAATAGTGAGCTGTTAGTTTTGATACTAGAGTCATACTAATCAACACTATTATCAAACGATTTTCATTTTCGAGAAAAATAAGGGTAT
>NC_042494.1:99257246-99258091 GCF_005508785.2 Acyrthosiphon pisum
TTTTTTTTTATCAACATTTATAAAAAAAAATCAAAAAAAATCGATTATTTCAATTGCCTATAAATAGATTAAAAATTAGTGAAATATTTTGTAAATAAAACTATATAAAGAAAATGTCAATTTAAACAACTGGTAAAATTTTCAAGTGTCTACGACTCATACTTTTTGAATAATAACAAATATCAAAAATCGTTTGAGGCTAAACCGTTATTTATTGCGGTTTTGTAAAAATTTAAATTTCAAACACTCCTAAAAATTTTTTGTCTTAGTCCGGTTGAGTTTTTTTTACAGATATTTAAAGAAAAACTTATGGAGAACCTTGTACCAAATTTTAAAAGCTTAGTTATAAAAGAAAAAAATTTTACGATTTTTCAACCACAAAATTACTTGCAAATTTTCGCAATTTTGACATATTTCGTATAAATTTAAACTTTAAGCACTTATAAAAAAAAATTGTGACTAACGATTTTGGATTTTTTTTTATCACTGTGAGAACAATTTATAAGAAACCTTGTATTAAATTTTCAAAGTTTTCTATCCAACCAAAAATTTTTTATCGTTATTTTAAAAAAAAATACTTAGAAAAATTGAAAATTTCATTTGTCTATAAATAGCTCAAAAAAAGTCGAAACACTTTGAAAATTTAACCCTGTATAGACAACGCTAATATAAACATCTGTTGCAAATTTCAAGTGCTTACAATAATTATTTTTTGAGTTACAGTAAAATTAAGTTTTCGTTTTTGTCAAAAATTGGTTTTGCGTAAAAATTCGCGTTTTTCCGTTATTTTTTTAAGGTTTTTCCTGCCGCTTTTGAAAAGTATTGGGAAATTTTCACTTTTGACC
>NC_042494.1:99262793-99273813 GCF_005508785.2 Acyrthosiphon pisum
TACAATCGCAACGAATGATTAAAATGCTTTCCGTGTTGGCGATATAATAATAATAATATATTATGCGCGAATATTCGTTGTGCAGCGGCGAGCAATGTTAAAATACGAGATTTTTTCCCTCTTCGTCTTCTACTACTACTGTCTTCTTCTTTTTTATTTTAATTGTATATATTTGCATATTTTAGCTTTACGCTGGGACGAACGCGACGCGCGCGTTTAACGATATAATTCCGTAGCATAATAATATTATATATTATTATATTGTATTATTTCGAGGGGAGGCGGTTTCGAGTATTTATTAAAATAATAATACAACTGCGAGTCCGTTATTACACACAGTGTCAATAATATGCGTATAATGCTATAAAAATATTTAAAATAACATCATTATTTTTCTAATAAAATATTACATGTTCCGCGTGGTATTCGACTATCTGTTGCAATTATATGTTGTAATGTTGCACGGGGCTGGGCAACTATTAAAATATCAATCGATCATCGATGTGATTACTGATTATAATATTTATTGACGTTATAGGTAATAATATTATGTATAGTACGTATCGTAAATATTGCGAACGATCTAAATTTCTGATCAAGTCTGTTCCTGCAGTTATGTATAATTTTGGATTCTAAGCGGAGCGATGAACGTATTTATTTTAGAATGATGTTTATTTTATTTTATTTTTTCGTCTGAAGACATGTTTTCCAGTATATAAAATAATTTTATCATAAACTTTGGTAAAGGTTTATTTTAATTGAGTTAGGGCTTAAACATTTATGGCCTGAAGATTATTTTGTGGGTATTTAACTCTAAGGGAGAGTAAGGTTGGTTAGGACACGTGTATATTATGTGGTGAGGATTTTTCACTAAAACCCGGGTGGTCACCCATCCGGGAACTGGTAGCACCGGCTGATTCTTGACTTCAGAACACGTTTGTGACTGAAGCCAAACACCAGGCCACGGATGAAGGTTTTTAGTATCAAATTGGATCTAATAATTATTTCATCCAATTTGCTTTTCAATGGTTTTTTTTAAAGGTAAAAAAATTTAAAATTCTCAACAGTTTTTAAAATAATTGATTGGTCGCCTTGGATATCAAAAAGTTTAGTTCACTCAAAATCGCTTTTACCATCGTGAAAAATGATTTATCATTGAATTCAAATTTAACACGTCATCTATCGCAGTGTCTATACTCAATGATGGAGTATAACACTTCACAGGAGTGCAGCAGAGAGGTTACCTGCTACTTTTCACTATTTATCACGTGAAAATTAGACGTTGCTCGCTAAACAAATTTTAAGGCTGACAGTTTTTGTTCTCCTTCGATTGATAAAATCCTAATCATTTTAACTTTTGTGATGTAGGTACTGCACTATACAGTGTAGCGACACAGCGCGCACATTCGTACGGTCTCGTAAGTCACAACACGCTCCGTATATTATTATGACTATAGTTCGTAATATTTTATAAGATTTTTTTTTTGTCGGGGGAGAATATCATGTCCTGGAACCGTACTGATAAGTATAATAATGTATACACAAAAGACGGGTGGTGGCTTATTTTTTTTTATCATACATATTTGTAAAAGTCGTCTACGTATATGTATGCATACAATATAATAATAATAATAATATATAAGCAGACGGGGAGTTTTTGTCGTCTAGATCGCCGCCACAGCCGCTACCACTTACCGTAAACATGTCCTCGGTAAAACATACATCGTTACAAAGGAAAAAACCATACGTATAATATAATGTTTGTAATATATTATTATGATAATATTATACGTAACATAATTTATAATAAGTGCATTATATTATATAGATCATAATATATACGTATTATATAATATGGGCGTTTATATGTGACACGAAAACCGATGACCGTAATATTGGTAATGTATATAAATATAATACGTACTACATTTTTAAGTCGTGTACAATCATTTCTCGATTTAAAATAGGTATATACATATAACTACTCATAAGTATTACTATGATAACTGATAAGCATTCACCGTTTTCAACTGTAGAATTTTTTTTTTCAAACCAAACAATAAGGATTTACGTACCACAAAATAATTCATAAATTACGCAGATTAGTAAATATAGATTACTAATTTGTTTTAATTTAACATACCTAAATTAATAAGATAAAATTAAAAAAAATCATAATCTGGTACATTATTATTGTATGCATCTAAAATTTGGTACTGTCTATATAGATGTTTTTTTTTTATAGCTGTGCACGATGTGTAGGGGATATATTTTAACATTTAAAACAAAGACGATAAAATAATGCATATTGGGATGTGTCATCAAAAATACGCATCTACAGAAATCGTTGACTGGTGCGGAGTAGGAAATTATAATAACGCCACCTTTAAAAACTGTAATATTGTTCATTGTTATTAATAATAGGTACAATTATTATTAGGAGCATATTATTATTGAAATTAGACCGTCCAACCAACAAGCAATGTGATAAATTATATATTTGTTAAATCGATTTTATATATTATGATATTTTAAAACCAGAATAGTTTTGTCAAACCCTCAAAAAAAAAATTGTCTGATAGATAACAATATTTTAAAATTCAATTACTATTTTTACAATTCCAATCTCCAATAAATACACTATTGTTATAGTTAATATTTGTAATATTCGATTTTCATACACTCAATATACATGTTCAACTTATAACTTAGATGTAATTATTTTACTCTTGCAAACATTTTTTAATTATAATTTATTATATGTTAGTATAAAATCGTTGACATATTTTGAAAAGTGGTGCTTTCACATGCCATGGGTATAAAATATTGCGTGTACAGCAATTTAGTTATAATTTACTATATAATTTATTATACTAACAGAGATTTTAATTTACTATGCATAATACAATGTACATCATTATTAATTTTAGACAGACTTTTTAAATTAATTTTTTATCCTCGTTCGACAGACTTGATAATACCTATCACAAACACACCGAAGCGGTCGACGCGCTGATCAGATCAAAAAATTATACATCGTACACGTCACCGGATGAACAGTGACGTCATGACAGTCGTACATACATGTTACATAATATTATAATTAAGACTGGTAATATAATGCCGGAAAAAATAGTTTTATGCCATAAAAAATTCAAAATAATGCACCTATAAAATGCACTTCAATAATAAAGTTTATCGATTTGTTAGCTATATACTAATACTTTTTTTATTTTAAACAAGTTTTGAATCAAACAATATTATATTTTATTAAATTAAAAAAAAAAGTTTTGCAAGACTGCACAATTCCTATTCTCTTCTACGTAGCCTTTAAATCTGAAAAAAGAAGAAATTATTTTCCGTCTCCATTCTTAATCTCGATGTTTACGTTGTACGGATCCGTTTGAAAAATTACGATCAACAATAATCAATTAGATAAAAGCCTTGTTATTGCGGTTTAAAGTTACTTATTTAAGTAAAAATTTTAAAATTAAAATTAAATCAAAATGGAGTTAAGTGTTAAATGTCCTTAAAACCCTGAAATTATCTAACAAAATTTTAAAAAATCACGTTGAAAACAAAAATCATCAAAAAATGCAGATTAAAAACTACTTATTTTGATTCAAAAACACATGAATCCTTTATCATGTTATAAAATGAACATCGTGTAGCTACATGAATCGAAAACAATGCAAAGCCCTACGCAGTAATAATTTATAATACATTTAGTACGACCAAGTACGCGCACCTAACATTATGATAATAATAATAATTTATTTATTGAATTTTCTAGTCTGAACCGATTCACGTGGCGGAGGACTGTGGAGCACCGCAGCTGCATTATAATAATAATAATACAGTTGTAGCCGTTCTAACAAGCTCTCCCGCGGCGTTTTTTAGACACTCGACAGAAGCGCACGCAGACAGACATGATGTATAATAAAATACGTTCGAGTGTTCCGTTTAGCACAAACCGTGTCACTCCACGCGACACACTTGTGCGTCCTTAGACCTCGCAAACGATGAAATAATAATAATAATCACGACGACTGCATCCGCGGGAAGTAACATCGAGATTTTAAATCTCAAAGTACCTACGAGTATATATTATTATTATTATTTTTTTTAAAAATAAAATAAAATAACCTTTTTCCGTGCAAAAGTCATTAAATTGATTGGTGGTAAAAGTTTATTCGCCTTACGACTTTTTCCCAAGATATAATATAATATTACACACACACACATACACACACACAATATATATACATATATATGATACGCGCGTATAAAACAGTCATTTATATCAGTTCGGTTTTCTGCACTCGATCACTCTCCACCCGCGCTCCGTCGCGACTCTTTGTGCGCAGACATTCTCATAGACCATACTATATATAAATGGGTGTATGGGTGTGTGGGTGTGTGGGTGTAAGAGAGAGAGAGAGAGAGAGAGAGAGAGAGAGAGAGAGAGAGAGCCCGTAATGGTCTTTGATTCATAACCGCTTCCTCTTCATATATATTCTATTCCCCGCGAAACTCGCGTTGAAGAACCGGCGAGGGTCCGCCGCGCCACTGCGCTCTTTCTTTCTGCTCCATCGGATCCACTATTATTATATATACGAATCTTCCGCCCACGCACGCACCGGGACTAGAAATTTCCGGAAACGTCGTCGAATAAGTCCATACAATTCCGAGCAAGGCACCCCCCCCCGCCCCCTCGGATGCACACCCACCGATTTGCTTTTTGGTAGCCACTTTGAGACGTCCACGGATAACTCGAATAATATAATTATTGTTATTTCCAGGATCTGTACCTACATTATATAATGATATTATATTATACTCGCCAAAAAAACTTTACTGACGATTTCATAAATGAATAAACTCAGTAACTATCAAATATCAATACGCATAATAAAGTAATAGTTAAATCGGTATACCGTATATTATTATATTATAATATAATAGGGTTCAGTATAATGTTAGCTTAGAGTATCATATTACACCGTATATACAGGGAAGCAAAGTTTTGTAACCTATAATGTCATAAAGGGGTACGTTATATACTATTACAATAAAACCACTAACCACACACATTATAATGGCGTTAAGTCCGCTGTATGTGCTCGCGTATTGGGCGATACATCAATATTTTTTGAGTTCATATAGGTTATAATATGCGAATTTATAACGAGTTTGTCACACTATACAACGCATTGTTATTATTAAAAGTAGCTGTGTAAGATTTATAATATTATATATTATAACAACCGCGTTAGTATATATATATTGTAATACGTACATTACGTTTTACTCTTTAATATTATGTAATAATATGGTGCTTGTGGTTTTTCGAGACTCGAATTTTTGATTAAAAACGGCTTATAAGTTTCCGCTTAGTATTATTATATTAGACCGCGTGCGATTCTCCATATTGACACATTGTGCTACACGCACTCATATAATATATTATTTAAAGGTTGACCGTAGTTTTAAGTCGTATTAACTTCGATGGTACTACAAAAACTGATTTACCAAAAAAAAAATGAATAAACAAACGTTCTTTTTGCAATACAACCCTGCACAGTATATATTATTTGAACAGTCCTCGGCGTTTCCAATACAAATATAAACGCCGTCGTTTTGTCGACCGTTTGATTTTTTCATAATAGTTCCTAGAGGTTAAGTTTTTCTCGCTCTCTCTTTCTTTCTCGAGCAGTTATTATATTATTTCCGTAAGAAAGTCCTATTGAAATCGCAGTATACATCATAATAAAATATAAGCTTTTAATTTGATTAGAATCGTATATAGTATAAATATTTTATTTGTAAACGTAAAATATTAAAGTGAAAAGTTTCTTTCATGTCACAGAAGAAGACTTTTGCCATTATATTACATATTATACGCCGAGAGCTTTACTTTCATAATACGAATTTAACAAAACTGCAAATTAAAAATATATTTATGGCTTCATTAAACACAATACATAACTCATATTTTTCATCAACCAATATGATAAATTTATGCTATAAAAATAATAAATAATAAATATGTATATTTCATATAATATTATATATTAATAAATGCAATATCCATCATAGGAATATTGAAATTAAATATTGTCATATTATATTAATATGCCGTATAATTTAAAATTGCATTTTGAAAATGATTTCATTTCTTCGACGAAATAAATAATTATATATTATATTACTACAACAGCATTCGGACATCGTTGGGATTTAGGTCCTAAAGCACGATAAAATATATTTGTTCGCACTGCAATAACAGCGATCGTGACATAATCGATATCCCATTGATCATGAATATTTTTCGACAATGACGAACGAATCGCGCGGGTCTTTCAATCAAATTCTAAACATCACAGCCGTCCGTTATCGGGGATCGATTAATATAATATTATAAAAAACAGTCTGCAGACTTGCAGAGGGGCGGTGTGAAAACGACTCTTGCAGTGTGCATCGGAATTAAAAAACGGTCACGTGCACAGCCGAATACGACGTGTGTGGTGTAGGACTGCAGCAGCAGTTGAGTACGGTGACCGGGGTGGGGGTGAACCAAGGGTTGTTGCCGGGCTTCGCGGCGAAGATCGGTGGGAATAGAAGGGGCGACAGACAAGCGTATAATATATGAAAAAACGTCTCGGCCGGCATTTGAGTGTGTACTCGAGAGCAATAATAATCAGCCCTTCGGTATGCACGCCATCCGTGTGCGGGTATACAATATATATAAATATAGTATGTAGGTGAAAGAAAGGACGAGGGGGTGGCGTTTTCGGGAAAGGAGCGCGGAATAAAAAAAATGTATAAAATTTCTCGTTTTATTCTAAATATATATATACGATTTTTTAATAAGGCGTGAAGACTGCATTCTCGCGGGTCGCTCTACAAAGTCGAAAGTCGGTAGAAATCCATTGTCGTCGTCGTCGTCGCTAGAGGTGCGGTAAACCACGTGCTGCAGCAGTTTGCGGTATATAATTTAAACTCTGGCGTTGCCCTTTTCGATGTTTTTCCTCACACACACACACACATAATATGCGCGTTATGCGAAACGGCTGCACAAACGCAACACAATGGATGTGCGCGCGTACGGTGAAAACTCCGCGGAGGAAAAGCCCTCGTGTCCTTTTATTATTATTATTTTCCCCGAGACGATGTGCTTATGACATATTTATTGCCTAAGACGAAAATGCTCGCGGAGAAATATGTGCGTTATTTTTTTATTATATATCGTCGAACCACGCGCACAAAATTCCTACCTATAAGTCGTATATATTACGCATGTATATATTATTATAGCCAGTACGCGCGCAGGCCGTGATTGAAATCCTCGTCCGGAGACCCACAAGTAATAAATATTATAATATTATGTAAGACTGCGTGCAAGGATTTCGTAGGTTCTCCAGAATACTCAGTTTTTGGGTCCAAAAATCCGTCCGCGGTAAACTGACGTATATATAGGTAATGATATGACATACTATCAGCTATGATACCGTATGTATCGAAGTCAAATAGATAGGTATATAATATGAGAGACGTGGATGGAGTTATCTATCTCGGGGCTGGAAAAACTCGTTTACCTTACCGTTATTATTAGCTATAGTCCCGATGCGCATACGACGTCAACCCGCGAAAGTTGACTTTATAGATTTAAAAAAAAAAGGAAATCTTCGTTCGCCAAGCGCTGAAATATAATATAATATTACGTGACTATTATTATGCGAGTCACTAGACGATTACATGAGTGACTAGACGACTTTTACGCGTCGTATACGTATATATATAGGCATTAACGTTCTGAAAAATAAAATACGTATTTTAAAATGCTACTGTGGAAGAGTATGCAGTAGTATCTGCGTTCGGCAGTCGGCAGTTTGACAAAAATATGACGTGAAGAAATAAAAACGTATCGAAAACTGATATACTGGCGATCACCACGTCATATTATTAACGCTATATGAGTCATACGGTCAGTGACCAGCTGTGTGTAGTACTCTAGTGTATTCGTAAATTGTTTTAAATTCTATTTTATCGTATTGAAACTGACGACGACGACGACAATGACCGATTTTATAATATTTATGTATAGTGCTGTTGCAGTTAACTATTATAATATCCTCTAGGTAGGCAACTTGAGTGTTAGGGACTGGTATTTTAGTTTTGTTTATTAGACGCATACGCACCCCTCCCCCTCCACCCAGTTTGTGATTTGGAAACAAATAAAAAGGGGACACAAAAATAGAAAAACATTTTCACACCTACCTAAATATTTAAATTTCTTATTGGATGGGATATAATTAAAACGGAAACGCATATATTTTTTTTAAAAAAGAAGCTGGACCCTGTCCTCCTGCACCCCTACTAAATTATCACGCAAACATTCCACTGCTAAATCTGAGACTTGGCAAAACGTAATTATAATAATATCAGCATAATCACGAGCGTCTATCTCGCAATCGAAGACAACAAAATATTGTACCACATCGCGGCCAGAAACTCCACCCGTCACGAAGAGAAATGTTATTTTAATCTTAAAAAGATAAGAGAACGCTTTATAGTATAAATTCGAAATAACAATGATATACCTACCGCAACTATTATGTAGTGCGTATAATAATCATCTTAGTTTGGCAATCGCATAACAAATGTTGTTTATCAAGAGTTTTCCTATACATAATATTATGTATTTATGTATCGCCGCGTGTATTATATAGGCATACCGTACCTATATTATTATATACTGCAGACTAGGTCACTGGGATAAGCCACCGGCTGGTTAGTTTTTTACCGGCTGTAGCCGTAATTTTAATAACGTAACGAGTCCTGGAAAAAATTATTTTTAACTCTACGCGCGTATTGAGTACACATTTATATTATTATAATATAACACTAATATGTATATTATATTGTGTCCGCTGGGAAAAAATACGTATCGCGGGGTGCATCCGTTAGGAAATAAATCATTTTAAATTGCACCAAAATGCAGTCGACCATAATATATTCATACAACGCGCGACATTTACGATAGTACCTATATAATAATATATACACACTGCACAGTCGAATTTATCAACGATTTCATGACGCAAATTTACCCGTTTTCCTAGTGAGTGACTCCTAATTTTAAATTTTTTACACGTGTAACAATATATCTATACTCTATTCAGGCTAAGAGCGCACCAGATTTACGTAACAAAACCGGTTATGCCCGTGGCCGCCTGGTGCGTTCTTATTCTGGATAGAGTATAATATAATAAATGCAGGTCCCTGCGATTTGCGAATGTACTAGTTCGGTATAATACTATAGTCTATACTATATAATATCACAGAACAATATAGAAGCGAAACTCGATCAGCTGATTGGGGTCTTGGTTACCTATGATCTGAAGTCTGAACCTACGAAAAACATGAAAACGGTTCCACACACCAACATGATGTTAGACTCATGGTTACCAATATTATGAAAACGGTTCCAAGACTATGGCGGGATACGTTACGCGGGGTCGGCTTGTTTACCGTTCCCTATTCTACGTATGCCACGCCCCCCGGGAACCGTGTTCAAGGCCACAATCGCCTGATTCGGCCAGTTCACAGAGTTTCGTACCCCTGATAATATTTTAGCCATAGGTAACTCATAAGACTGTACGTTGTTAAGAAAGTATATTTAAGTATTTTTACATGTCATTTTTAAACGGCAAACGGTGTATTAAACATACATCATCAATTTTAATGTCTTATTTACACGGTTAGAATACCTATATTTAATACTTACCTAAATAATATTTTATATTCCATAATATTCCTACAACGCGTGACATTTACAATAGTACATATATCTATAATATTATACACACACACACTGCACAGTCAAATTGATCGACGATTTGATGTCGCAAATTTACCCGTTTTACCAGCAAACTCGTTGATTTCGGGCAGTGTTATCGTTGCAGATAATATGTAGGTAGATATGAGATCGGGGTGAAAAAAATTACTAAAATATACTCATAGAGAGGTTTTTCTTACCGTTGTTAAAATCAAATGACCCCAATTTTAAATTTTTTATAATCGTAATAACAATTATAAGTAGTTAATGTAGCTACCCAAATACCCAAGAATGTACTAGCTATTTCGGTATTATAATCCATTATAGTCATAGGTAACCAATAATATTACAACATAATCGTTACTTATTTACACGGTTTGAATTTTAGAATATATTTATTATATTTTACATATATAATATTTTACTTACCTACTTACAAGTTACATGTTTCATTATTAAACATAATATATTTTATATTATTTACTTATTCACTTATTTAAAAGTTTAAAACCATGATATTTTGTTCTAGTCAGTTACAAAATATATTATCACTAATTAGGTAAATTATACATAAATTATAACCATTATAATGAATGTCAGCATTAACATTTTCAGGAATAGGTAAATTATAATTTATAAATAAACTGATACATTATTCATTATTTATTGCTATATACCAGGTATATTATATTTTTTATATCAGGTACCTAATATCGAATAATATACAATACGTTCCAGGTTGAAGTGACCGGCCAACGTCATATAAAACTATGAAAGTATACCAAAATGATGAATAATAATACCCTTTAAAGATTGAATCTAACTTTTTTATTTTTTTAGTTATGGGCAATTAACTTTATTTTTATCAAGACCATGCATATCACGCATTTGTTTATGTATCTTCAAAACTTTTAAACATTTTGACATAATTTTATTTTTATTTGACTTCACTCCGGAACACATTATAATATACATTAATATTTTTTTTCGTACAGGGGCCTCATTTAAAATTTTGGCCCTGGGGGTCGATTCTTGAATCTCGTTAGGAAAATCACTCATGAGACATTTTCCGTACTGTTATGTCGTACGACATCTAAAATGCCCATTCTTGAACTACACACGACATATGATTGTGAAACGAAATTATTTTGTCACACACGAAATATTTTCCACATGAAC
>NC_042494.1:99273913-99276318 GCF_005508785.2 Acyrthosiphon pisum
TAATCTAAGTGAATTAAAAAAAAAAAAAAATTTTTGTAACCAACGACAACCCTAATCCCTATATATTATAATTTATAAACAAAACAATTATTTGATTATGACAAATATGTCTGTTTAGAATTGTATAAGAAAGCAAATCATAAAAATTAAAAGTAGGTAATCGTTGTAATTATGTTAATAAATATTTTTATTTTAAGATGTTTTTTTATTTAAAATGTATTTGTAACCATTTTTATATGCCATATTGTGTTTATATTAATTATAATAGTAATAATATAATCAATAACCAAAATCTAGTAACATTTAAATTTAAAAAAAAGTATTCAATTTTTGTGAGCCAAAACAAACGTGTTAACCTTTCTATTACTACCTACAATAGGGGTTGAATAAATAAGCTACAAACACCCTCCAACTCTCAAAGAATCTATTGATGTAACTTATAGGTATTGAAAACGGTCCAGTAGTTTTTGATTCTATAGAGGACAAACAAAGATACATTAATTTATATATAATAGATATTATTCTACAAACACGAAATACTATAATATTATGTTACCAATTATTAAGTTTTGAAATAATAATAATAATATACTCCATCCACGACCTTGAAACTAGCGAGACCTTGCGTGTATCGTGGACTTGACTCATACGAAACACGCATAATAAAATATCATGTACAACATAATCGTGGATCGATCGGCGACCAAAGTATCACACATTTACGCATTAACTCGTATAGGTTATATTATAATTATTTATATCATTATATAGTATTATACATGCTTGATATTTATATATTTGTCAGCGTCTGATCGACGGACTACGCAATTACAGCAGCTGTTGCATCCGAAAATCAAATTGAAGACTTGGGACTTGGGAGAAACAACAAGACATCTCCATAATATTTTGATCAAAATTATTTCTGATTGTACAATAAAAAAAACTGCGTCGTTTGGTGCAACAACTACTAACCAGTCCAACCAGACAAATCTGACTGTTAAATACAGAGATAATAATATCATATTAATTAGGTATTAATGGAGATGTCTGGTTTTTATTTTAGTACAACAATACTAGACATCTGCAAGTTTTATTTCTTAGTTTTGAGATCGTACAAATTTGATTTTGTCAGTTTGTCACTGACTACTACTTATACGAATTGAAGTTGGATCTAAATATAATTTTTATTAATTTTAAAAACATTTTTAAGTGCCTCCTGAAATATTAGGTAATTGGAGAAGTCTCGTAAGTCGTAGATGCTCACTTGTTCCAAGATCTTCAGTTATTATATTCGTCATCCGGATAGCGTTTTTGTTCTACTATATAATAATTAATATTATATTAGTGTATTACTCACGCTATATTATTACTTCTGGAATATTGTGAATAGTGAATTCTTTGTTACTGGCCGCTGATATGCGATTGCAGGCCTTATATAATATATTATATTAGATTATAATCTCATATAGGTATACCTAGTGATATTTTAACAATATTTGTTATACTGATAAGTGGTAACTTATACAATATATTTATATAATATACGTGTATTATTTATATCTGGCTATATTCAAGGTATGGAGAGGTTGAAGCGTAGATATTAATCATTGCACATCAATATCTTTAGCCCCCCCCCCAAATTTCACTATTTGCTCCCATGTTTTCATATTCACAAGTAGACAATTTCATAGAATAGATTTAAATAAACAAGGTCTTTTTGTTTATTTTAATAACAATTTAATAATTTAAAATCCCGATATTCTTATCCATTATAAACTTGAATGCGATGATTGATATTATTGATTTGAAAAGCTTTCAAATAAAACTGTAAATAAAACGATTCTGATCAGGGCTTGATAAGTAATTAATTTTACACTTTACTTAAATATTGAATTCCATCATAATAAATATCTATAAACTAGGAGATATACTTATAAAGACCTATACTGTTGGTATACATAATACCATTGGTTACAATTACAATTTATAATCAGTGATAATATATATTACATAATCATAATATTATATAATAAAAGAAGGACATTGAATTTATTACATAATATTTATATTTAATTGATCCATGGCAAATCAAAACAATAATTTTATTGTTGTCATAGTTTTATATTTACACTAAGGTTTTAAAATTATTATTTTTAGATAATTTTAAATCGTTACAAAAGAAACATTATTGTCAAAAATTATATTTTTTACTATTTTAAATTTATAGCATTCATTTTAATTTCATATTCCGAAGCATGAAATTATTTGAAGTATTTTAATAAATAGTTATAAGTATTTACAGTTTAGATGAGTGGAGTATTTCATCAACATTTTGAGGGGTAGGTAAACTTATCTATATACTCAGTGGCGTAGCTAGGATTATGAAATATCATATACAACATATA
>NC_042494.1:99276418-99281388 GCF_005508785.2 Acyrthosiphon pisum
CATACTGAAAATATATAATATAGCTATAGCTTGATAAAACCAGAAATATATTTTATGGGTATCCTTCTTCACAATGTTTGTGTTATAATTGTATCAATTATAATATTGTGGGACCACAAAACCACATTAGTACAGTACATTTGTTTTTCTTAATACTGAAAAATTATAAAGTATATACAGGGTGTATCTTATGTCATTGTACGCGGGGTTTTCTTAACGATTATGGAACGATGATATGAAATTTCGTTAAAACAAAAAAGACGTGTTTCTTTATTTTGAAAAGGCAATTTTTTTATAACAACTTCAACATTTTTAAACACGCAGGTGTATCAATAGAAAAATCAAATTTATTTTTTCAAATGATAACTACTTCATTTTTTAATGGATTCTGGTAGGTAAAGCTTTTTTTCTAAAAATTTTGATAGTCAAATCAATAATCATCAATTTTGGTTCGCTTGTTTATTAACCATGGTCCTCTAAAGATTAGTAAAATAAGCATTAATACTTTTAATTGAAAAAATTGGTATAGGTTTAATTTACAAGCTAATATTATAATAATATAGCTAAATATTTTGTTCTTATAACTACCTTTTGATACACTTAAATATAGTTGAATCGGAAATCTAATGACACGCTCCAAAAAAAAAAAAAAAAAAATAACATAAACAAAATTGTTGGTCCATCACAGTTACTATTCTTAGAATACCATACATTTGGATTCTTTATTAGGTGGCTAAGATAATAATGGTAAATTGCAGGACTGCAAAACCGTAAATTTGAGAACCGAAAACCGATAACCACTTTTAGTTTAGTTTTGGAATTCTGGAAACGGTTATTGGCTATCGGTAATCAAGGTAAATATCTAAATATTAACATCAAAGCAGTTACCTCATATTTTCAATCCCGGTTTTATGACCAAAACCTATTCCCGACCAAAAAAATTAACAGTTTTTTCGTGGAACTTAATACTTGAATTATGTCATGAATCATGAATACATTATAATTTAATTTAATTTTCCAGCTATTTTTAAATTTTTTTCCCCAATTAATAATTTCCGTCGAGTATTGTTTATCTGTTGTGAATATCGCATATATATAGGTATAAGACGTGTATAGCTATAAATTATAAATACCGTCATAAACGTCGTAGCCTAGTGCGCTGATTCCTATTATGAAATATTTGATGGAATAGGGGCTCAGTCCATTTAGTATTTACGACTATTTAGTATTTAGTATTTACAATATTTTAGATTCTGAGTGGAACAATGAATGTATTGATTTTACAATGATGTGTGTTTTTTTTTTTTTCTGATTTTTTTTTGTGTCTGTCATCACCTTTTAGGACAGTAAAAGTGCTTGGATTTTCTTCAACAGTACCTATCTTTTCTGATAAGAAAGTGAATCTAGTTGGTACTTTGGGGGGTCAAAATTAAAAATTTTCCAGTAGTTTTCAAAAGCGCCGTGAAAATCAAAAGAAAAATTAAGGAAAAACGGGATTTTCTACGCAAAATCTGTTTTCGAGAAAATCGATTTTGGTTTTCGGTGTAACTAAAAAAAAACATGACCGTAGATACTTGAAATTTTGACTGATTATTTATGTCAACATTTTCTATACACCATGCCTTTTTAAAAATATTTTAACTTATTTTGAGCTGTTTAGGAACATTTTCAGTTTCCAATTTTTTTAGGTTTTTATTCTATAAATATCAATAAAACTTTATTTGTTGGATACAAAAGATTGAAAATTTAATAGAAGGCTCCTAATATATTGTTTCAAAGACAGATGAAAAATATTAAAAATCCATAGTCACAATTTTTTTTTATAAGCATTTAAAGTTCAAATATTGACAAAATACGTAAAAATGACAAAAATTTCCAAATTATTTTGAGTTAGAAATTCATAAAAAATGTTCTTTTTAAATCAAAGATTTGGAAAATGTAATGCAGGATTCCTCATAATTGTTCTACTTTTTTAAAAAAACTGTCTACTAGCAATCAAATAAATTTTATGAGCGTTTGAAATTCATATTTTTACAACATTTGATATTCACTCAATTTCTCATGTCACGATTTTCTTATTTTGTTATACCTAATTAAAATAAGAATGACTATAAATACTTGAAAATTTCACTGAATGTTCATATTAGCATTTCCTATACGCCATACAATTTTGAAAATATTTTGACTCTTTTTGAGCTGTTTACGGACATTTTCAGTTTTCAATTTTTTTAGTTTTTTTTTCTATAAATATCAATAAAGTTTTATCTGTTGGGCCAAAAAGTGTAAAAAATTAATACATGGCTCCTGATATATTATTACAATAGCAGTTGAAAAATATTAAAAATACATAGGCACAATTTTTTTCTATAAGCATTTAAAGATCAAATTTTGACAACATTTATGAAATTTAAAATTGAATAATTATTTCGTAATTAAAAATTTATAAAATGTTCAACTTTTATATCTAAGGATTGAAAATTTAAAACAAAATTCCACGTAAGTAGTTAATTCTGTTACCAAAAAATCTAAAAAATACATAAGCACAGTTTATTTTTATAGTCATTTAAAGCTCAAATTTGGACGAAATTACATATTAAAAAACCTGGAATAACTATTTTAGTTATTTTGTTGTGATTGTATAATATTATTCGTGGGTACTTGAAACTTCTAAAGTATACTATTATATATCTATAATAGTACCACGATTTGTTGTTGATGTATAACGCGTTATAAGTACCTAATGGATATTGTGGTATGATTAATTTGGAATTTATTATGGATACCTATTATTGGTCAATTTTTTTTAATACCATAGATAAGTATATAATATGTTAATCTTATACGTACCTAGACTGACAAACCATCTCCGCTCAGAATCGTTTTTCTTATACAGTGATATTATATCATTGAATTCAAATTTAATATTATCCATTATACAGTGACCCACTTCTAACCTACTGTACAGCAGAGTGACATCCACTTACCCACCTTTTTTTTTATTGATCTTTGTTTCTTAAAAATATACACATTTATATACAGTGCCACAACTTACTATAGATAGGGGACCTTCCAAATTTAAATTTATGCAATCTGTTTAAACATTTTTGGGTTTTTATCACATTATACCTTATTTTGCATATATTTATAAATAGTTTAGTATTAAATTACAACTCCCAGAGCCTAAATCCTCCTGGTTCTGCATTTGTATTTGTAGTGTTTGCTCCAAGGGTCCGAAGGCTAGCGTAGAATGCTCGATCTGCAGACCAAGATTTTGGGGGTACTGTAGGTAATATAATAATATTATATATTATTATATTATTATATACCTATATTATAGGTACAATATAACCAAAAAGTTCAGTCAATGTATCACTCTTAGTGTCATCTTGGAAAGTTATTATATTTAATTTTGGTTTTTTACAGTTATAAATAAGAAAATTATAACAATAACATTTTTTTACTCGAACTCGACTCGAAAATTTTTCCAAAGTCGAGTACTTGACCAACACTACAAAATTCCATATTATCATTTCATAATTGTTAAAAAAAAAAACCACATACAATCATGGGCGCCATTTGGGGGGGGGGGCAGGGTGTGCACTCGCACACCCCGTAATTTTGCTGTCCACAATTGGCCTAGGCTTAATTAATACTATGGCCAGATGGCCTTCAGTTTTCCAAATCTTTAATTGTGCATGCACCGCAGCTATTCACTGATAATCATAAATAATATTATAATATTGTGTTCTTTAATTTGATAATTGATAAATTGATATCGGTATCACTTTATCCACTGGCACACACAAATATGTGTAAATGGTAAGTGGCTACTGACAGGGGCGGACTGGCTATTTTTGGCACGGGGTGCAAAATTAATTAGGGGCCCGTAATTTTTTTTCAAACCTACCTAAATTAGGAAAGAGCCCTTAGTTTTATAAGTAAACATAAAAAAAAAAATTAAGAATAACATGTTGTTTATTTGTAGAGATGTTGAAATATGTTATTTTATTTTATTTTGTATTATACCGTATACCGACTGTGGTAATCGGGGGCCCGGATCATGAATACAAACGGGGGCCCGGGGTGCTATACTTGGTGTATAGCACCCTGGGCCGGACCGCCCCTGGTTACTGATAGACAAAAGACATAATAATAATAATATGCTTCTATTCTATCTAAAAATATCTTTACTATACACTAAACAGTATATACACAGAATGTATGAACGGTAAAATGTAATGTGTTAACTATAAAAATATGTTTTTTATACTGTAATGAATCTGTAATGAAAAACTGAAAACACTAGAAACGTTTTTTTAACGATTGCCCTGGAGGTGGGAAAAAATTTGCCTCTTTAATTGTTTGCACACCTTAAAAAAAAACTGAAATGGCACCCCTGCATACAACAACATAAGATACAAACTGTATAATATAAAACACTTAGGTCTTATGTATATCGGCATGACGGTACTTATATTTATTGTTGGCAGGCCAAAGAAGTCATTTAAAAAAAAAGGTGGGTAAGTGGATGT
This sequence comes from Acyrthosiphon pisum, assembly GCF_005508785.2. Lineage (NCBI taxonomy): Eukaryota > Metazoa > Arthropoda > Insecta > Hemiptera > Aphididae > Acyrthosiphon > Acyrthosiphon pisum. The sequence goes on from NC_042494.1 coordinate 99,280,951, forward strand.
CGCTCTGCTGTACAGTAGGTTACAAGTGGGTCACTGTATAATGGATAGTATTAAATTTGAATTCAATGATATAATATCACTGTATAAGAAAAACGATTCTGAGCGGAGACTGTTTGTCAGTCTAGGTATTAGACATACCTATTATAGGTAGGTATACTTATCTATAGTATTAAAAAAAATTGACCTATAATAGGTATTAATAATAAATTCCAAATTAATCATATCACAATATCCATCACGTAACGCGTTATACATCAACAACAAACCGTGATACTATCATAGATACATAATAGTATACTTTAGAAGTTTCAAGTACCCACAAATAATATTATACAATCACAACAAAATACTAAAATAGTTATTCCAGGTTTTTTAATATGTAATTTCGTCAAATTTGAACTTAAAATGACTATAAAAATAAACTGTGCTTATGTATTT
>NC_042494.1:99281438-99294078 GCF_005508785.2 Acyrthosiphon pisum
ATAATTTTTTAACTACAAAATAATTATTCAATTTTAAATTTGATAACACTGTTGTCAAAATTTCAACTTCAAATGATTATAAAAAATAATTGTGCCTATGTATTTTTAATATTTTTCAACTGCTATTGTAACAATGTATCAGGAGCCTTGTATTAATTTTTTACACTTTTTGGCCAAATAGATAAAACTTTATTGATATTTATAGAAAAAAAAAACTAAAAAAATTGAAAACTTACTATGTCCGTAAACAGCTCAAAAAGAGTCAAATTATTTTCAAAATTGTATTGTATATATAAAATGCTAATATAAACATTCAGTGAAATTTTCAAGTTTCTACAGTCATTCGTTTTTTAATTACAACAAAATAAGATAATCGTCTCATGAGAAATCGAGCAAATATCAATGTTATAAAAATATGAATTTCAAACGCTCATAAAAATTTAATTTGACTTTCTTATAGACATTTTTTTTTGATAAAGGTAGACTATCCTATAAAAAATCTTGTATCACATTTTAAAATCTTAGTTCTAAAAAGAAAAATTTTTACGAATTATAAACTCAATATAATTAGGTAATTTTCGTGATTTTTCCATATTTTATCAATTTTTGAACTTTAAATGCTAATAAAAAAAAACTGTGACTAAGGATTTTTAATATTTTTCAAATATCATTGTAACAACATAGTAGGAGCCTTGTATTAAATTTTCAAGTATTTTTACTCAACAAATAAAGTTTTATTGACATTCATAGAAAAAAAAAAGAATAATATTGGAAACTGAAAACGTTTACTAACCTAACCTAACCTAAACAGTTCAAAACAAATCAAAATATTTTGAAAATTTTATCATGTATAGAAAATGGAAATATAAACAACCAGTGAAAATGTCATGTATCTACGGTCATTTGTTTTAAAGTTACACCAAAAACCAAAATCAATTTTCTCGATAACAGGTTTTGCGTAAAAATTCCCGTTTTTCCTAAATTTTTCTTTTGTTTTTCAAGGCGCTTTTGAAAACTATTTTACTTTTGAAATCCATGTATTGTAAACAATTGGCAAAAATATCGTACACAATTGTCAAAAGTTCTTTGTATTCTTAATTTTCACTTTTTACCCCCCAAAGTACCAACTAGATTCACTTTCCTATCAGAAAAGGTACTGTTGAAGAAAATCCAAGCACTTTTACTGTCCTAAAAGGTGATGACAGACACAAAAAAAAAAAAAAAAACACACGTCATTGTAAAATCAATACATTCATCGTTCCACTCAGAATCTAAAATAAAAAAATTAAAATAAAAAAATTAAAAAAAACACACATCATTGTAAAATCAATACATTCATCGTTTCACTCACAATCTAAAATAAGCTTATGCGAATAAACATCAACTCTTCCGACTTCCAAGGTAACATACTAACATAGCTGTGCCAGTGTGCCATATCTATTATCTAGACTCTAAAGTGCAGATGTCCATACCCAATGTAAGGTCTATTAATAAATAATATTATTTTTTTTTATAAAATTCTTTGTGATCTAATTTTCTATTTCAGATATTTGTTGCATGCCAAATTGAACCATCCAAACTAATCAACAGACTTAAAGTCATTTTTAAAATGCATTATCCACCAGTACCCCTAGCATAGTGTTGGGGAAATAAAATTGTTTTATTACCTAATCAAATTACAATACGAATTACCCTTCAAAATTGTCCAACAATTCGAAAAATGCAGTGAAATAATATTATGATTCTTAAACTTGACTAATTACTCAAAATAATTAGTTTATTTACGAATAATGTTCAACGCTTCCTGGGATTAGTAGTCAAATTTTAAAATCAACTAATTTTCAGATTTTATCACCACGAATCCATTTACACCATTATATACGATACGTAGATATTTGTAGTTAATTGTGCCTAAGTGAATAACAATAATCTGTATTTTATCATATAAAAGACAAAAATGTTTGTTTCTACCCATGTCCTTTATGCATTCCTAAACCATTCGTCCGATTGAAATGAAATTTGGTATAGAAATTGATTAGACATCTGGGAGGAAGATAGGCTACACCATATTGTCACGAAAAAGGGTAAATAAGAGGGCCAACCTGGGGAGATTCTCAAACAGTAGTTTTGAGATTTACGATGGAAATTGTTGTTAATAAATTGTTGCTATTGGATTTTTATAGCAATAATTATAATTATTAATATGATATGCCTGTGTATTTTAGCACAGGATGTATAGTTCTCAGCCACGGTTTCGGTGGACCATTTTTTGATACTTTAGAGATAAACTACACGTACGTGCGCACCACGTGAGGTCCGCGATCAATCGCAGGTAGATTGCCTGCCTAGGCGATTCGCATAATCACAAGCAAATCACAACGCCGGGCGACTATAAATTAAAATGATATGATTTACATTTAAAAAGCCATTGCTTCCACAGCGTGTCACCCCCAAAAGGAGTTGAAAAGTCACAAAAACATAGTGATTAGTGATAGCAAAGTATTGCCGTGTCAGCTAGTATAATATGATAAAATATTAATAAACTAATATTTTTGCCAAAATCAATTAAATCTGTACTATATAATTATAGAAGGTTCAAGACACGTCATAATAGAACATATTTAATTTTATATTTTAACATAATATTATAACTTTATAGGTGCGCTGCACCTTCCAATTAATTTTGTATACCTACTTATATTAAAGGTTTATAATAGTTATAATATAATAATTAATATTATATAACTATGAACAATTTTTAAAAATTTCAAATTTGAAATTAAATTAAAACATGAATGTTGATTGAATGAAAAATTATAAAATTATTTATCACTCCGAAAAGTAATTTATATAATGTACACACACACAGACACAGACATATTGTAGTAGGTATATACATTATTATATATTGACAAGTGATAACTATATACGATAGGTAGGTATGTCAATATTGAATTATAAGTGAATAATAACGATAATGTATGATCAATAATTATTATAATAATATAATAATTATTAATTAATAATATATACCATGTTTTTGGCAAAAATGAATTCAGCATAGTATGCGTATAATATTAGATAATAATAGAGAAACTAATTACTTATTATATGGAACATATATTTCGTAGGCTACAGCTCACAGGTTGGAAACTTCAGAATTAAGTACAAATTAAATTATTAACTATTAACATATTACCCATATATAGTATATTACATTTGTTCACTCGTAATTCAATTCATGCACTTCACCCCGCCCCGCAAGCCTGTAACCCGGACTTTGAGCTGTATGTGTTGGAGGGGGAGCGTTCGGTTTCGAATATATCGTAGGAACTCATACGTAACATATTATTAATAAAAATTATTAAATTATGAAGGACACAAGAACGCGCGTGTGTATAGCACTATTTATATACCTACTGCCTACCTAAGTATATTGTATTTATTATATTTATTGAACATACTTAAATTGAATTGATCGATGGTATATATGTAAATTATTATGCATGGGATTATATACGACCTGGAAGCAACGATTCAACGACGACAGTTAAGTTTTTCTGGCTCACGTATTTTATGTTTGGTAATAAAATATATTGATCTTTGTCAACCCGGGTTGCATATTTTCCGAATAAATATTTATTTTAAGTCCCAAGTCCCCATCGGCCCGGGTATGACAGGTATAAAAAGGTTATGACATTTCGAATCATAAGGAAATAACTATTTATCAACTATAGGCATTTTAATTAAGAACTTGTTACTTACAGTTAGGCCACGCTTTAGGCATTAAAATTAAAAGTAGTATTTATTTTAACGGAAAAGTAATTTGAAAAAATTCATAATTATATAGATTTTTTAACTCTTTAAAAAAAATGTGGCTACATTTTCGATATATTTAGTAATTGCGGTAAGAACAACTTATGAGGAACCTTCTTTTATCTTGTATTAGTATTTTATTAACTGTCAAGCTTTTTTATTTAGACAAAATATTATCAATCATAAATCGAATAGAAACTAAAAAATAAAAATTTGAAATACCTAGAAATAGCCAAAATCTTGTCAAGAAAATGAAAATATAAAAATTTTGTGAAAAATGCAGCCTACAATTATTCATTTTTAAATTTCAAATCCTATTTACTACCAGAATCCACCCACAAAGTTAAATATTGATGCATCTTTAATGCTCCAACAGGCGATGTAAAAAAAAAAAAATTCTAAAACCAATAAATCACCCTCAAAATCTTGAATTACGCATTTGAAACAAAACACGTCATTTGGCATTGTACTTGCATGCATGATGACACACCATGACATGACCACAGAATCAATTGCGGTCTTAACAATTTAACATCCATGCATACACCATACGCCACACAATACAGTCTACTCATCAGATAATGAATAAATAATACAGTATATTATATTGATTAAAAATGTTTATACCTGAAATACTTGAAATTGTTATAGGTTTTAATATTCTATGACATAATAATTTAATAAAACTTAACACAGCTCCAAACAAAAATAACAAAACTTGAATTTAGTTGGTAGCAATTTCAATGTGCATTTTAATTTATTTCTAAGTAAGTACGTAACGTGTAAGTATACATTTCGGTTTCAATTGCATAGCTTGGTTATTAATAAATTATAACATTATGAATATTTTATAGTAATTTTTTTTTAAAAATATATATTTATACTTTTTTGTAGATAATAATTTTAAACAAATACAATAGTTAATGACAGTATAAAATCTATTTTTGTTTAATTATAAAAAAAAATTCATTGAATATATGCAGGTCCATTAAGACACTATGGTTGAAGCCAATTTTGATATTATTATTTGTGTTTCAATAAATTATCCTTTAATTTATCTTTGTTAGCACCAGAAAACCGAACAACCTAAAAAATCAAATAATATTTAAAGTAGAATAATACAAATTTGAATATTTACATTATATTAATTAATTTTACTTCTTTTTTTGATTTTAGGAAGACAAATGTGGGCATTGATTGGATGTTATACTCAATAGCAGCTTCTTCACATTCATCAACATCAACTTTTAACATGACTACATCAGGATACTCATTGGCCAGTTCCTAAAAATAAAAATATTATATTTTTCATTACCTAGTTTGTTTTTATTAATTTATCCTTTAACTAATTAACTAATAGTCAAAATTCAGATTTTTATACATCAAAATCCTCTAAATATGTTACATTTCATGAATGTATTCATTTTATATTTAGCAGTATCAAAAGTATGAAATAAATATTTTTGTAATTAGAAAAATATCACTATTAAAAATAATACTATAGTGAATTTGTGTACAAATAAATTATTAGTCTCTGTAATGCAATAGATAATACTTAAGACTTTTTTTAAATAGCCATACTAATAGGAATTAGTAAAAAATGTCTAATAAATGATAAATATTGTAATTATATTAATATTTTTACTATTAATATAAAGAAATTTAATAATTACTTCAATGAATGGAGCCATTAACTTGCAAGGACCACACCATTTGGCAAAAAAGTCAATGATGACTAATTTTTCTTTGGCATCGGTCAATTTAGTTGCCAGATCGGCCTGCAAAATACAAAATATTATAAATATAATTTCTTTTAACAAAAAAAAAGTATATATTTACAAAATATTAATAGCCGTTGACATGTATTAATTATTTAAAAGCTTGTTAAATGGATTAAATATGATTATAATTTATAACTATTTAGTATGTTTTTGTGATAAGTTTAATAATATAGCTATAGATAAATAAATTATTAATATTTATCTATATAATACAAGATAATACCTATCTGAAAGGAAGTACTAATTTTCCATGTCAACTGAATTATAAAGGTAGTACTTCAAGTAGATATTACTTATATTGTATAGTATATTTTAAATATAACAGTAACTATTAAAAATTAACAATTTTTAACAAATTTAAATCTGGCATATATTTCAAACAAGGTTAACAGAGTGACAATTATTTCATAATGAACATACACTTATACAATACATAAATACATAGAAAATTACATTGACACTAGTAAGTGCTAATACTTTTTCAAGAACTATTTTTTTTGTCTAACAATCAAATAACTTAATCTTATCAATAAACTCAGGTTTAATGCTGAAGTATTAGGTTATGTTGTTATGAATGGAATCACTTGAACATTATTTTGAAATATAAATAAATGTGTCCAAACAATAAATTGTTGAAAAATTAGACCCTTGTAATATTCACTAATCAGTTTAAATACATGCAATAATAAAGCTTTTCCTAAACACATACATAAACATTTCTTACAATACTGTATACAATAATACCTACTAATTATTTGATATCAAATGTATATATATACCTATCAAGCAGTTATTGTGATTTGTAAAAATACTAATTCAATGCAATTTAACTTTATTTAGGTAGATAACTTAACCTAAAATGATATTTAAGTGTCCAGTGGGTGATGAATGACGATAATAAGGTACTCAGCATTTATTATTATATGTATTAGTACATTGCTGTTATCAAAATGGTGTATCTTTAGAAAAATTCATTAAATATTAGAAAATTAAAAGGGCAGTTCAGAGATAATGTGTAAAAATATCAAGCCATGACATGCCTTGATAATATAATATAATATGTTACCTAATATAATTTATTAATATTAATAGGTATTATTATTATTATTATTATTATTTTTTTTTTTTTATTGATCAAAAATGTATATTTATAATCTGTATTTATATGTAGTACAATAAGTAAATGGGATGTGGGTAGATTAGCGGGGGGGGGGGAAGTCACCCAATGGTGGCACCCCATGATTAACATTATTAAATATTTAAATTTAAAATTATTTTGGTGTTTATTAATTGAATTAACAAGCAATGGTGGGTACCTACATAAATTACATTTTAAAATGTTATTATCTCTAGACAAATAACTCTAAATATAGTCATATTTTAAATATTAAAAACTCAACAAAAACATAAATATATTGGTTTTATCAAACATAATCATCTATTTTAACATCTGAAGTACATGCATCAATATAATCAAGAAATATGTGAGTTTTACACTAATGAGGCAAATTAAATAGTATGAATCTATTAAAACATTTAATTCATGATTGACTATGTAACTAAACTATTTGTTTAAATAAGATCAATTTTGTTGTATATTAGTGGCTAAAATAAAATAACTTTAATATTATCTCGAATTTTATCAAAACAGGGTTAAAACAATAATTTCTCAACCTCTATATAAAATAGTTAAAGAGCCTTAGACCAAATATATTTTAAAATGGTCATTAGGATTGTCATGTAATTATAATTAGGTACTTAGGTAAATGTTTATTATTTTTCAAATCTAATATTGTTATTTTCAATTTAATTGCAATGCAACTAACATGCTTATGAATGTGTTGTGGACCACATTTATGGTTAAAATTGTATTAATGCTTTATAAAAATTAATTAATGATTCACTAGGCCCATCAGTGAGCACAATATAACGACGATGATGATCAAATTTCCAATCAATTACTAAATTATATTTCGGGTTGAAACTCGAGGCGGGGCTAGTGTAGAATAGAATAAATTATCGAGTTTAGGTGCCCTAGGAAGTTTTTATCATTAGCAGTTATGTAGGTGTACCCATTATATAACATAAACTCGACATAATATTATTATTATACCCCATAGTACTATTATAATGTCTATAGGTAGATTTACTACAGTGTTTTACGTCATCGTGACGACCTTTCAACTTTCTAGTAACACATACAGGTCGCATACCGATTGGATGATTCAAAAATTAGAATTTGTCGATGTGACGCATGGCATACAACAGACACTATTATTACAGTCGTGACTTTAGTGCGAAACTAGTAATATTCGTTTTAAATTATATTGCGCAGACACAATATTATTATTATTAGTGTCGCGCGGGGCAAGTCGGCCACCGACGGGTTTTATCAATTTATTTATCCGACGGCTGCACCGGGAAACCATAGATAAGAGAACATGTCCGCTCAATATTGACGCGCACACACAGACACACAACACCGGCCACGGCCACATAATAAAAGGCAGATACGACCTAATATGTGTATAATATATATATTATTATATTATTCACACACACACACACACACACACACACGGACAGATCTCCAAATTAAAAACTTCAATCATCACTGTTGGCGGTCGAGGACAAATTAAATAAAGCCCTTCACCTCACCCAGTGAGGTCCTCACAGCGGCGGCGGCAGGCTCGAATTCGGGCGGTCGCCTCGCACAGTTCGCGAGTTATTATTATTATATAGTAATATAAAAGCAATAAAGACGACGACGACGACCTTGTCGACGTGCGCAAAACAAAAACGAGTTCCGTACGTCGCGCGCAATAATTTTTACGGAAAACACAAAATATTACGACGACCGTCGTAAAAAGCGTACAATCTAATACACGCGATAATACAATATTGCTATTACTATTATTAGGCGGGTCGAAAGCTCTTCCGAAAAAACCACAAACGAGAACGTTCGTACCAACGAAAATGATATAAGTTCCAAGTTTTATACTCACAGCGTCGGTGACGAGTTGAACCATTTTGGTTGATGAGTAGTTGATTCGGATTAGGCGGCGTGAATAGTGCGTGCGGACAGTGCGGCAACGGACGACACGTCTGACGAAGCGTTCGCTGTTCAAGTAATCAAGCCAAGTGTTTGGCGTCGCCGCGTCGGTCGATTCCAACCGTTCGACGTCGTCGCGACGGCGGCCGTCGGTCGGCGGGCGGTGTGCGCGCGGAACAATGGCGACCGCGCCGTTCGACAGTGCAGCCACGACCGCCACGCACGTTTTTTGTTTTCATTCCGTTTAGACTTTCCTGGAGGTATCGTTCGTCCGCAACACCAAAGTAACACTTGGATCACACGATTCACGGAAATTGGTATTCGCCATTCCGGTGCCTTTATGTAGTATTGCAATTTAAATTGCAATAATCATAAATTATAAAATTACAATACTTGGAATACTGAATCACTAATTTATAACTTATAGCGACTATAGTTACCTATTACCACACTGCCACACGATCAGCTATAATAATATTATAATTATAAATTATAATTATTATTATTATGATGAAACAACACCGATAGCGTCTTCAAACTTTTCGTGAAACACTGAAACGTATTATGTAGCCAGGTATAATACCTATAATATTTAGGTACCTATTCATATTTTTAATTTTAAAAAGCAGCAAAAATATTATTTAGGTACCAATCATGAATTTGTAATTCGTCGACAGTTTGAGAACAACAATCTTGTTTTCGCTTTTTACGTAGGTATGTGTTTATTAACTTATTGTTATAACATTTTACCGGCTGGAATACTGGAAGTGGCACCGCGAAAAAATAACCCCTTATGAGATTTTGCAAATTAATCTAAATATTGGTTTTATGTTATTACGTAGGTACCTATAGTAAAATGTATAACATACCTATTGGTATATATGCACAATAATATTAAAAACTTACCTGGATAAAAAACATTTAATTAAAATTGATCTTTCGTGCCATATTTCATTCGCCCATGCAAAATTTAAAACAAAAGCTCAAGTATCAAAATCTTTTCCTGCACAGTTATTTCCAGAGGCTGTAACACCGTAAGGGGTCTGTCAGAAAGTACCTATTCTTGAAATCTTGGATTACTTGCCAATCAAAAATCAATAATAAAAACCATCCAAAATCAAAGAACTCAGAGTTTTCCAAAAGTACCCGATAATCTAAAAGATTTGAAAATAAAAGATATGTATATTCACTTTTAATCAAATTAAAAATAAAGAAAAAAATGAATTTTTACTCAAACAAATTGTTGACAAAATCGATTTTGTTTTTTTGTAGCAACACAAAGGCGAATAACCGTAAATATTTTAAATTTTCACAAAATTATATATTACTATTTTCCATAATATGAGATAAAATTTTCATAATACAAATATTGGTACAATGTTCCATAATTATTATTGTACTATATCATAATATGATTATCTTGTCGTATATGCGCTAGCTCTACTGGCGCATTTATATATCTTATCTATTTCAATAAGATACCTCTAAAATTATTAATTAAGATACCTGTACATAATACATGTAATATAGTTAACTATATTCATAAATATATTGGTGGCACCTTTGAACTTTTAACTTTATTAATTAATTATTGACACACTAAATCGCACGGTTGAGAGCGTACGACAAGTGTCCCGTAATAAAATATAATCAACATAATATAATACAATATATTCATAATATTGTATTGTAAGTGATTGGATTGAGAATTTTTTTACAAATTATTATTGAAATTTCAAAACAAACCCATTTATCGTGCATTTTCGAAAATGTATTATTGACATTTTATTACAAATTTATTATTAGGTAGGTATAAATTATTTTTTCACAGGGTTATTTTTTCGGTGACTAATTTTCCGGGGTTATTTATTATAGGCAAATCAAAGAAAATTACGTATGGTTAAATACTTCAATAAATACTTTGTAGACTCCCTATATAAACCAGGAAGACGTCAAATAATGTACGAGACGTTGAGACCCTAAAAAAAAACGGAGGGGACCCGACCAAGTTCGCGGTCCATCAGCCATGGTCAGGCCAATACTGTAACAGAACAACAAATGGGAAGGAAGTGAGAAACCCCCTATACTAACCTACCTATTATTATTTTTGTTTTTTTGTGTAACCACTGAACAGCTCAGCTGGGGGCAGGGGTACGCAAATTTCGTAAGATTTTCCCCTATACAGCATAAATTGTATCAGTGTTATACAATGGAGAACGAATAACGATTATGACAGCTGCAGATCAAAAAAATAATATTTCATACTTTATATTCAACGACTGCAAACGATTTTTCGAGTGACGTTGTCGTTTATTTTAATCTTTCATATCGTTAAATACAACCGATAAAAATTATATTAAATACAATATCGTGGTTTACCGAACCAATGTCCAATATTCTATTGTAAATAATTATTAATATTGCTTATAATCGAAATTGTTGGATAAGCCTTTTAAAAATTTAGTTGTTTGGTGGTCAGCGATAACTGCAGTGTAATATCTAATATTTAGTTTTATATGAAAAACTTTAAGCTTTAAAGTAATTATTTCTTCTGACCGCGGAAAAGAATTAATATATTATTAAATAATTATAAATATTAATTTGTAAGACAATGCAGAGACGGCTTAATTAAATGGAAATTTTCAAATAAACATAATATCCAGTATATATTAATGAAAATTTATATATTTTTACTGAGTTTAAAAAAACCAAGGCTACTTATATAATATATAGGTACAATAAAATATAATATTTTTTAATTAGTTAAAAATTGATGCAGCAAAGTTGCATGAAAGTTATCAGGTAAAAACGTTCGCAATCATGTTGTTCAAAAAAGTGCTGCCGATATAAGGACCGTTCGCAATCGTGTTCTACCCAAATTGTATTTATACTGTTTTGTGCCCTTAATCTACCTTAATCATTTTTTATATCTATTCTGACAAGATTGCGCCATTTTATCCATATGTATTGCTACTATTAATCAGGCTTGTCTCGTTAGAAAGTGTAGGAGATGTCAGCCCACACACAAATCTTCAATAAAATAAATTACAGCAAAATATAAGGAAATAGTGATGACTGATGAATAAAATAAAATAGAAAATAATCGATAATGGATGATAACACGAATTAAAAGAATATTATTATAAGAGCATGTCAGCGTAAAATATTTTGATTTCTCTCTTTGGCCTATACGAGGAAGGTACAAAATTATAGCATATGTTTGTGCTCAGCTGAACCAACCTAGTGTTAGCTTTAATACAAAAGTGAATAATTTACCTATTTAAAAATTAAAGTCTGCAGTAAGTATCTGTTTTAATGTTTTACAATGTTTACATTTTTCCTAGGTATAATGATAATTTTTAAATTGTAATATTTTACATACCTACCCATAAACTGTATTAAACTATTGAATTTTTAAAAAAAAAAATCCCACGTACAAACTCAAATGATACAATAAAATATCCTTCACCTAAGTATCTAAATATTAAACATAATATACCTATACCTATATTATAATAGATACATTTTGGTTTCTATATTTTTATATAATTAGTTCTATTATTTTCTATTATGTTTATTCAATCTTGGAGTAGGTATTTATTTATTGGAGAATTTCATTGAAAAAATTCACTTTTATTAATTATTCCTCTATACGAATATTTGTATATTAGGCTATAGCTCTAGCCATATAACCCGAATTCACGGTTAGGTAAAATATATAAAATACGATGCTATATCAATGATCAGTCACGCGTAACCTGGTACATCAGTAACTCAGTTCAAGGGAAAATCGGCGCATAGGTCTATATGAGCTACAAACGTACGGGCATGCCTTTTGTTGTACATTTGAATCAGTGGCGCAATTATAAATTTGGTTTAGGGGGGGGGGGGGATATACGTCTTTAGCAAACATGAATGGTCATTATCATTACTTTCATCAAAATATTAGCAGTAAAAAAAAAGTTTTTTGGGGGATCTATCCCTTAATCCC
>NC_042494.1:99294428-99308622 GCF_005508785.2 Acyrthosiphon pisum
ACCATCTAAATTTAAAAAAAAAGTATTCAATTTTGTGAGCCAAAACAAACGTGTTAACCTTTTCTATTACTACGTACAATAGGGGTTGAATAAATAAGCTACAAACCCCTCCAACTCTCAAAGAATCTATTGATGTAACTTATAGGTATTGAAAACGGTCCAGTAGTTTTTGATTCTATAGAGGACAAACAAAGATACATTAATTTATATATAATAGATATTATTCTACAAACACGAAATACTATAATATTATGTTACCAATTATTAAGTTTTGAAATAATAATAATAATATACTCCATCCACGACCTTGAAACTAGCGAGACCTTGCGTGTATCGTGGACTTGACTCATACGAAACACGCATAATAAAATATCATGTACAACATAATCGTGGATCGATCGGCGACCAAAGTATCACACATTTACGCATTAACTCGTATAGGTTATATTATAATTATTTATATCATTATATAGTATTATACATGCTTGATATTTATACATTTGTCAGCGTCTGATCGACGGACTACGCAATTACAGCAGCTGTTGCATCCGAAAATCAAATTGAAGACTTGGGACTTGGGAGAAACAACAAGACATCTCCATAATATTTTGGTCAAAATTATTTCTGATTGTACAATAAAAAAAACTACGTCGTTTGGTGCAACAACTACTAACCAGTCCAACCAGACAAATCTGACTGTTAAATACAGAGATAATAATATCATATTAATTAGGTATTAATGGAGATGTCTGGTTTTTATTTTAGTGCAACAATACTAGACATCTGCAAGTTTTATTTTTTAGTTTTGAGATCGTACAAATTTGATTTTGTCAGTTTGTCACTGACTACTACTTATACGAATTGAAGTTGGATCTAAATATAATTTTTATTAATTTTAAAAACATTTTTAAGTGCCTCCTGAAATATTAGGTAATTATTGGAGAAGTCTCGTAAGTCGTAGATGCTCACTTGTTCCAAGATCTTCAGTTATTATATTCGTCATCCGGATAGCGTTTTTGTTCTACTATATAATAATTAATATTATATTAGTGTATTACTCACGCTATATTATTACTTCTGGAATATTGTGAACAGTGAATTCTTTGTCACTGGCCGCTGATATGCGATTGCAGGCCTTATATAATATATTATATTAGATTATAATCTCATATAGGTATACCTAGTCATATTTTAACAATATTTGTTAGGTATACTGATAAGTGGTAACTTATACAATATATTTATATAATATACGTGTATTACCTATATCTGGCTATATTCAAGGTATGGAGAGGTTGAAGCGTAGATATTAATCATTGCACATCAATATCTTTAGCCCCCCCCCCCAAATTTCACTATTTGCTCCCATGTTTTCATATTCACAAGTAGACAATTTCATAGAATAGATTTAAATAAACAAGGTCTTTTTGTTTATTTTAATAACAATTTAATAATTTAAAATCCCGATGTTCTTATCCATTATAAACTTGAATGCGACGATTGATATTATTGATTTGAAAAGCTTTCAAATAAAACTGTAAATAAAACGATTCTGATCAGGGCTTGATAAGTAATTCATTTTACACTTTATTTAAATATTGAATTCCATCATAATAAATATCTATAAACTAGGAGATATACTTATAAAGACCTATACTGTTGGTACATAATACCATTGGTTACAATTACAATTTATAATCAGTGATAATATATATTACATAATCATAATATTATTATATAATAAAAGAAGGACATTGAATTTATTACATAATATTTATATTTAATTGATCCATGGCAAATCAAAACAATAATTTTATTGTTGTCATAGTTTTATATTTACACTAAGGTTTTAAAATTATTATTTTTAGATAATTTTAAATCGTTACAAAAGAAACATTATTGTCAAAAATTATATTTTTTACTATTTTAAATTTATAGCATTCATTTTAATTTCATATTCCGAAGCATGAAATTATTTGAAGTATTTTAATAAATAGTTATAAGTATTTACAGTTTAGATGAGTGGAGTAATAAACCAACATTTTGAGGGGTAGGTAAACTTATCTATATACTCAGTGGCGTAGCTAGGATTATGAAATATCATATATAACATATATGTTCTAATATTTTTAAATAAAAAAATTTAGGGGTAAGCATGCTTGGTGAATCACTCTGTATATTATATTAATTATAATAAAAGTACATATTATTAGTATAATAATATTATAATTTATAATAGCATAGTTTAAGATCATAATCGTCAATAATATAGTAAAATATATACATTGGTGGTCTTAAGTTGCCTACCCTAAGCGCCGTAGCGAATTTTTTAAATATTTTCTCAGGTGATATTTTGTAACCGTTACTTACCAATCGTTTTTAAGGAATTCAAATGTTCAATATTGGAAATTATCTAAGCGAAAATGTATCGTATTAATGTATAATATATGATCATTAGTGTAAAATAAATGATGGAGTGTTCCCGAAAGTGCACGCAAATGTCAATAACACGCTATACGAATATTAATTACAATTTTTTTTCTAATGGTATTAATATTTTGCGAATTGTAAATTTAGTTCTCCAATAATTTTTGAATAGGTACAAATTACTTTAAATTGGCCTTATTATATTAGATTCTGAGTGGAACGATGAATGTATTGATTTTACAATGATGTGTGTTTTTTTTTTTTTATTATTTATTTTTTTAATTTTTTTAATTTTTTTTGTGTCTGTGTACACGATAAGTAGTCGAAATAATGCTTCGATTTTCAACTTCAGTATCTTGTTCGATTGGAAAGTGAATATCGTTGGTGCATTGGGGAGGTCAAAATTTAAAATTCCCAGTAATTTTCAAAAGCGCCGTGAAAAACAAAAGAAAAATTAAGGAAAAACTGGAATTTTTACGCAAAATCGATTTTTCACAAAATTGAATTTGGTTTTGGTGTAACTTTACAAAAAATGACTGTAGATACATGAAATTTTCAATGGTTGTTTATATTTCTATTTTCTATACATGATAACATTTTCAAAATATTTTGATTTATTTTGAACTGTTTAGAGACATTTTCATTTTCCATTTTTTTTTAGTTTTTTTTCTAAAAATATCAATTAAATTTTATTTGTTGATTAAAAAAGCTTGAAAATTATTTAATAGAAGGCTCCAAGTATATTGTTTCAAAGGCAGATGAAAAATATTAAAAATCCTTAGTCACAGTTTTTTTTTATAAGCATTTAAAGTTCAAAAATTGACAAAATATGCAAAAATCACGAAAATTATTTTGAGTTAAGAATTCGTAAAAATTTTTCTTTTAAAATCTAAGATTTTAAAATGTAGTACAAGATTCCTTATAAGATTATCTACCTTTATCAAACAAAAAATATCTATAAGAAAGTCAAATTAAATTTTTATGATCGTTTGAAATTCAAATTTTTACAACATTGGATATTCACTCGATTTCTCATGTGACAAAATTCTTATTTTATTGTAATTACAAAACGAATGACTGTAGATATTTTAAAATTTTACTGAATGTTTATATTAGCATTTCCTATACTCCATACAATTTTGAAAATATTTTGACTCTTTTTGAGCTGTTTACGGACATTTTCGGTTTTCAATTTTTTTAGTTTTTTTTTCTATAATTATCAATAAAGTTTTATCTGTTGGGCCAAAAAGTGTATAAATTTAATACAAAGCTCCTGATATATTGTTACAATATCAGTTGAAAAATATTAAAAATACATAGGCACAATTGCCACAATTTTTTTTTATAAGCATTTAAAGATCAAATTTTGACAACATTTATCAAATTTTAATTTGAAAAATTATTTTGTACTTAAAAATTTATAAAATGTTCAATTTTTGTATCTAAGAATTAAAAATTTAAAACAAGATTCCACGTAAGTAATTAATTCTGTTACCAAAAAAATCTAAAAAATACATTTACACAGTTTACTTTTATGGTCATTTTAAGTTCAAATTTGGACAAAATTACATATTGTATAACGCGTTATAAGTACCTAATGGATATTGTGATATGATTAATTTGGAATTTATTATAGGTACCTATTATAGGTCAATTTTTTTTTTAATACCATATATAATATTATGTCTTATACCTAGACTGACATACCGTCTCCGCTCAGAATCGTTTTTCTTATACAGTGATATTATATCATTGAATTCAAATTTAATACCATCCATTATACAGTGACCCACTTGTAATCTACTGTACAGCAGAGCGACATCCACTTACCCACCTTTTTTTTAATTTACTTTTAGTTCAACATTATTAATTTCAAGCTAATTTTATGATAAATTCAAATATACTTTTATCAGAATTGTTATCTAATTACTAGGGTAGATTAGATACTCAAGTCTATTTTGGTAGAAAATGTAGTCGGAATCGAATCCCATTAATGCTGTGTTGAATTTCGAACATTCAGAGGCGTAGGAATGATTTTTTACATGGCGGTGAATTGTTTACAAGACTGATAACCCTTTTTTCTTTGTAAACCTCATGTCGATAAAGGTCAATTTCTAGCACTGGCTTCAGCTCATCCACGGATATAAAATTACAAACATAACTTAAAAGCAAAATGTCATTATAAAATTAAATATCACATTAGCACACAAGCATTATTGGGATACATATATTCCATCATTCAGCAGTATCAGTACCTAGTAGGTAGTCATTCTGTGTTACTGGGTTACTTACCAAATATATAGTTAAAAAAAACTGTGAAATAAAGTATTAAGTAATGCACTGTAAACAATTTTTTGGTTTTAACTTATTTGAAACAAAATATCAGTTATGCTATGTTTTAAAATAATCAAATAACTGTATTTATTTGGTCTACATTTTTATGTTGGGTGGAGGGAGGGGTCAATGTTCTTTGCATTTTAACGAAACAATGGATCATGATCATTATGCTTTATGGTTAAAAAAAAGATAATAAATTATTCACTAAGAAATCAGTGAATTAATAATAAATTCTGTATAGCTTAATTATTTGATTTCTATTTTAAACATTTTATTTATTTTACATTTTGCAGAGCGGAGCAATAATGAAAAACAATGTATTTTTGTGGGAATGTAAACACTTTTTATAGTAGAAAAATTTTCAACTTCGAGGTTGATTTCTGATAGAAGATTGGATCTAGTTGTACTTTTTTTTATTAAGGGGGGGGGGGGGGGTGAAAGTAAAAAATTCCAAGTTAAATTTTAATTCAATATTTCAATGATGTATTACGAGACCGGGCCTTAAGGTGGAGCGGTGCCAAAAATGCAAAATAAAAATTATTCGTATTATAGATTTGTATATGTTATTGAAACACGTTATTTTGTGCTAGGAAATCATCGTCAATCAGGTTTTAAAAAAATATGAAAAGTCATCAACATCCGGGCCGGCCTATGATTAGTTAATCATTATCATTTGACATTTATTAGAAGGTGATTAGTCGAGACTCGAGAACCCGGTTATATTATTAATATTGTTTTCCAAAAGTAACAATAGGTAGGTATCTGTGAAAAAAATATTGTTGATAAAAATATACAATTGATTATAATTACTTAAAAACACTTCCAACAAACTACAAAATATGTCGTTACCTTTAAGTTCGATAATATAGATAAATTTACTCTCGTATTACCTTAAACTAACGAAGCTAAATAAAAACTACCTATATAGTATGTACAATTTGGCATTTGCTATATTACGCAGATCACAATTGTTATAAAATTGAGACAACACATTCGCGTGAGACGTCCTTAAGCTTAAGACTTAACCGAAGTTGATTTGTATTTTTAATTATTTGTATAGTTCCCTATTATATTGTTTTGGTTTGAAGTCAAATTGTTGTATTGAATCTGTAATACAAGCGAAGCATTCATTTTTTTTTTCTTTGGTTCTTCAGTTAAAATTTAACTTTTTTAAATTGACTCGGTAGTCGGTGTCAGCGTGTCATTGTACTCGTAAATCGTAATAGTAGTAGTCTAGATTTTTCGAAACAATTACATTTTGGCGCGCGTTCTCAGAAAACAAGTAGACAGCACATAGAGTAAGAGACAGTAAGTTACTCTATGAGACAGCATCACGCAATACACATGCGCAGAACGAAGCTGATATTAGATACGCAAGACGTGCCAAGTCCGTGTTTCGTACATGGTCGTCTTCTAACATTCTCGACTTGTGGTCAATTCTCTTGTGCAGTTGTTGAATCACAGGCAATAATTGAAAAATTAATAATAGATATTGTAAAATATCATTAAAGCATTGATTAAATATATTTAATCAATGATTAAAGTATAATATTATTTTATTTTATTGACACACGGACGTGTAGTGGTCATCCCGATTTCAAATTATCGTCGATCAGATTGTCGACACCGTATGATATCGGCCGACTTTTGATAATGATGATTATTGATAACGTTGTTTTACTTAATTTAAAGACCATTTTTTAATCTCTTTTCTGTGTGACTGTGACACTGTGTCTACAGTTAATAGTTTATAATAATAATTGTATTATAACTCATAACTCATGCAGTGAATATACATTATACACATTGTATTATGCTATCTAAGGTTGTTTAACGTTAAACGATGGGAGGACGTTTTTAAATATTCTTAGATTTTAAAGTGTATTTAATAATTACCTGTTTTAACCAAATAATGTGATAATATTATTAAAATTACTTATATTATAAAAAATCAACTGTTAAACTTCTTCATCACGATGCCGCCAATGAAACCTTTTAGAATTAATAAGCAAACTGGGCCCAAAGGTAATATTTGTCGTTTGTCTCTTGCGTTAATGTTAATCTCATAGTAATGATTACAATTTTTTTTTTAAGTTTTTATATAAAACATCTTTTCCATTGCATGCATATATTATTCTAGATTTAGAATGGAAATTGTATATAGTTTTTTCTGTTTTGAACATAAGCTTAATATCTATATTTAATAAGATTGTTTTTACACAAAATAATCCTCTGCATGGTAGGTACCTAATAGTATAATAACACTGAAATAATGATTTATTACTTTTAAAGTTTTAATAATCTATATAAATTATTTTTAGTAAATTAGCTATGATTATGTTTAGCAATATGATTATGAAAAATAATATAAGTAATAAAGATAATATAAAATATAAGTACGGCTACACAAAAAAAAATATATTTATATTTATAAGTATTATTATTTGATATTTTAGACAAAAATAAAGGATCTAGACAGCAGTCAAAATCATCTTCATCTAAGAGTAATCGTGATGATGATGACTTTTTTCTGGACAATGGTGGACCATCAAATGATAAACAAAAATCAAGATCATCTCATCCTCCACATTTAAAAGGACGAGAGATTGGTATTATTTGATTTTACATAACTACCTATATTTCAAAATTATATATTTTATTATTTTGATATTATGTTACATGTTTTGATTATTACAGGCTTGTGGCATGCTCGCAAACAAGCAAGTATGATGGAGGATGAAGAAATGCTGGATATGGCTAGACCTAAAGTTAAGCCACCTTCTCATTTAAGAGGGCGTGAATTAGATATGTGGCATAAAGAACAAAATAGATTATGGCAGAAATCCAAAAAGAAAGAACAACAAAAAGAACTAGGAAAATGTGTAAGATTTATTAAAATTCATCTAACTTTTAAATCTGAAGTTTTGGTATATGAAACTATTTTTCTTTAGTTTATTAAGCTAAGAATTGAAGGAATTACTCGTATGGAAATGCAGTTTCAACAACTTGAAGAAGAAATGCCGATACCCGATGAAAACATTAAACCAATCCCATGTGTTATACCAAATTCCAAATTGAATACAAAAGATTATAGCAATCATAAGTAAGCTTACTTAGTGCTTTACATATTTTGTGTTAATAAATTAATTGTTGTTACTTATGAATTAATAAAGTTATAGGGCTTTAAATCTTTTGACTTTAAAAGATGAAGATGTAGACGAAAACGCTGAGTACATAATAGATAGATATAAAAAACTGGAAGATTCAAATTTCAAAAGAAAATTTTTAGATAACATTACTGGATCTATGGAAGAAAATCTTGTCGCATCTATTCAAAGTAATATGGTATGTTTTAAAGTTTTTAACATATTGCCTGTCATTTGGCCACCTGAATCCATTTGACTACAGTTTATAATATAATATCTCTGCCTCCTGATCAATCCAAGACGTGCTTCTTTCTACATAATATGTCAAATATCCATAAGCTTTGCATATCCTATATAATTTTTATAATTATCATAGCGTGACAATGGAATTTATTTTAATATAATAGGACTGGGGATTGCCTACCTTAACCAAGAACCAAAAACATATAAGTACAAATTTATCAAAAACCACCCAAAAGTATATTATTATTTTTTTTTGATAATTAAGTAGGTATCATTTTTTTAATTTTGTAGGAAAAATATGTTCAACAATTTGCATACTACAGTTAAACATTACACCAAAAACTGAATCACAAAAAAAAAAACAACAAAAATGTATTTTTATCTAAAAATCACAATCATGGTTTTTAAGTTTATTGATAAAATAATGGCACAATATTACTATTAACAATATGGTGAAATATAAAAATAAAAATAAAAATTATAAATTATAGTTTGAAAAACCACAAATATTGAATAGTTTATAATAATATGGTATAGCTGTTATATAATATATATATATAAAAAAAAATTATCCATAGTTTTAAAAATCACAAAAATTGTATAGTACCTATATGCTATAGCCTTTAAAAAATTTGGGATACCTCACTTTCTATCAAACAATCACAATCATCGTATTTAAAATAAACTGGCACAATATTACTATAAACACATTGGTGAAATATAAAAATTAAAATTACAATTATAAGTAATAGTTTTAAATGTAAAAAAAAAAATTAAAAATCACAAATATCGAATAGTATAGCCTATAGCCTTTAAGAATTTGGAATATCTCTTTCCCCACTTGAATATTCTTTACATATATTTTTTAATTTATTTTCTAACTCTGCATAAATATTCAATTTTTTTTTTTGGTTATGTCCCCAATGCATTTTGAGCTAATTTTGTTTCATCATTTGCTACCTCCAGACGGATTTGCGCTATCAATACCCATATAAAGGGATGGCAATGTCCCACTAACTTTGAAAATCTATGAAAATAGTTT
Source organism: Acyrthosiphon pisum (assembly GCF_005508785.2). Taxonomy (NCBI): domain Eukaryota; kingdom Metazoa; phylum Arthropoda; class Insecta; order Hemiptera; family Aphididae; genus Acyrthosiphon; species Acyrthosiphon pisum. The sequence continues at coordinate 99,303,624 of NC_042494.1, forward strand.
GCGCGACATTCCGTGTACATTGTTCCGCTACATTTCAATGAACGTTCTTTTGTACATCTCCACGTTAATCGTTTACGTCCTTGATGTTTCATTATATATGTATATCCTCTCCAACAAATTTTGTTCCCACCTTTTTTGGACTTAATAACTTCCATGTTTACAAAAAATTATGGTTATTCACTTCGAAATGTAACTGACACAAAATATATGGATGTTTCAGTTTATATCGATAATCCTACCACCGTTATCCAAAGTAATAATTTTTAAACCTGTATTATACCCAATACTCAATAGGGTTTTACGTATATTTTTGTGTATATATATATTTATTTATATATCCCATCTACAACTGTTATTTGGTATGGGTTCGATAAGAAGCTCGGCCTGTAATTGTTGTTACCTAGTATAATAATAATACTATAATAATAATGCTATATACTATATTACTTATTACAACTTATAACTTTGTCGTTTATTTCTGTGACGTTTTTACCCGTGTCAGTTTTTACCGTAACATTTTTTACCTGACGTTTTTTACCGATTACCTCAAAAACTATAGAATATTGTGCATAAAGGTATTGATTTAAGAATTACTAGTTTCATGTCATCATGGATAAGCACAATTATATTCTCCTTATGGATTATATTTATTTTTATATAAATTATAAAATGCATTATGAAGGCCACACACCCACACAAGAGGCGCATGTGGTCAACCTGATTTTTACAGTACAAAAAGAAAACATTTGCATCGTTACTTACCTTACATAACATTTTTAAAACCTTAAACTTATTAAATAAGATAAAAAAATTATTTGGTCCGATTAAAATGCATAGCTTAATAATGTGATCAACTATGGTATATAATATTACAAGTAGCAGTTACTTACATATTTACTCGAGAGGACCCTATACCCGTATGCATTATATCTGTCTTGCAAACGCATAACATAGCAAATAAATTGTATGCTCTGAAATCTGAATAATCGATTTAATTCTGTTATGAGCATTTTTAAATTAAAATATTTATAAAAAACCTGTGATACCTAGATAATATTCTTACTTTTAAATTTGATTTTAGTTTCATTTAATTTGATTCACTCTAATATTAAACACTCTAAGGGCCAGTTGTACCATCTCCGATTAAAGTTAACTGGAGTTAAATCAGCCAAATTTTCACGGTTAAATATCTGTTATCAGCTGATTAAGTGTAATCAAAGTTCAACTGACACTTAACAGACCGAATTCTGATGGTAATAAAATCTTTTATCAGTCTGTTAGCGTTAGCGACACTTTGCCGGACATTGTAAAAACGGCCCTAACAGAATTAAATTGATTATTAAGATTACAGAACCTACTATTTGCTATGTTATGCGTTTGTAAGATAATGTAAGAGATGTAGTCTTCTTAAGAACTTTAATAGTACCAGTTATTAGGACTGATTTAGTTAATTATAAAAAAAAAAACATTCAATTTACTTAACTAACAAATATTATACTTTTTATCTAAATATTTAATATACCTAACATAGTATTATACATAGTAATTATATATACTTATTCTTGTTTAAAAAAAAATAATAATAACCTAATTTATAATTTTTAGAAACTTCGTAATGATGAACATAAAAATGCATTTTTGAGAAATGAACTTGAAAATAAACGTAGAATTCCTAAGTATAGATCTATGTGTGAAATCAGAAAAAAACTGCCTTCATATAGTAAAAAAGATGAAATCTTAGAACTCATCCATAGAAATCAAGTTATACTGATAAGCGGTGAAACAGGTTATTATTATAATAATTAATAATAATTATCAATACTTCTATTAAATACAATTATATATTTATATTTTTAAATAAATTGTACATAGGTTGTGGTAAAACTACCCAAATGGCACAATTCATTCTTGATGATGCTATTATGTCAGGCCGTGGTTCAACGTGTAGGATTGTTTGTACTCAACCAAGAAGAATTAGTGCTATATCAGTGGCTGAACGTGTTGCTGATGAAAGAGCTGAGCGTATTGGAGAAGCCAGTGTTGGCTATCAAATTAGGCTAGAAAGGTATAATACATTTTATAAAGTTTATTTTTTATGTATTCGTGTAAATAGAAGAAATTAATATCTAAAATAATGTATTATATTTTAGAAAATTGGGTCGTGAATATGGATCTATATTGTTTTGTACGACTGGTATTTTACTTCAACATATCCAAAGAGATTCAGCTTTAAATTATTACTCGCATATTATCATTGATGAAATACATGAACGTGACACTATTAGTGATTTTACATTAACTATTCTCAAGAGCATCATACCTGTTGTAATTACATGCATATTATGTTTATTGCTATGCACAGTATTTTATTTAAATTGTACTAATTTTTTTTTTTGTATTATTTATCCAGAGACCTGATATTAAAGTTATATTAATGAGCGCAACATTAAATGCTGCAGCATTTTCCAAGTATTACAATGACTGTCCATCTTTGAATATACCGGGATTTACATATCCAGTTGAAGAACTTTATCTTGAAGACATTTATACATTAAATAGGTTTGTTAGATTTTTCATCATTGCTTATATCTAATAATTTTATTTATTTCTGCTGAATACAGATTTAGATATTTTCCTAAAAAACCAACACAAAGATCTCGCAAAATTAAACCTGGTGATCCATTCACTGAATTTGTGATTCCTTATGTAAAGTAAGTATGCATGTATAAGATATATTAAGATATATTTATGTATATATTGTCAACAAATAATCAATGTTAATATTCAAATAATAAAATCTTTTGTAGCGAAATGAGGAGATTCAAAAAATATCCTTATGCGATATTGAATTGGTTGGAAAATCCAACGTCTGAAGATACAGATTACGAATTGATTTTAGAACTCATATATTACATTTGTAATAATAAAGATGATGGTGCGATACTTGTGTTTCTTTCTGGATGGGATCAAATATCAAAACTGACTAAAATTTTAAAAGATAAAGGCTTTGGAAATACATGTAAAGTATATTATATAAATGTAGAATTTCATAAAAATTTTAATATCTGTTTATAAATATTATTTTTTTATTTTGTAGCTCGGTATATACTGATTCCTTTGCATTCCATGTTACCTACTGTATCTCAAAAATCTGTTTTTGAATCGCCGCCTCGGGGTAAGCATTAAATATTAAAATTTTTTAAATGCATTTTTGTTTAATGTTAGCATTATAATAGGTGTTCGTAAGATCATATTATCCACAAACATAGCAGAGACTTCAGTTACCATAGACGATGTAGTTTATGTTATTAATAATGGCCGGATGAAATTGAAAGGATTCGATGCAGAAAATAACATTGGAACTCTTAACGAAGAATGGGTGAGCTTAGCTAATTCTAGACAACGTCGGGGTAGAGCAGGTCGTGTAAGACCTGGTATTTGTTATCATTTGTATACAAGAGGACGTGAAAGATCATTTAATGATTATGTACTGCCTGAGATGATGCGAACAAGCTTAGAAGAAGTAATACTTCAAGCTAAAATATTACAAGTTGGTATGGTAACCCCGTTTTTGGAGAAAGTTATGAATCCACCAGAAACCAAAGCCCTTGAAGTAGCTTTAAAAGTATGTTATGGGTTTATTTTATATTAGTAGATGTACTATACTATTAATTTATTTTTTAGCTATTGATAGACTTGAATGCTTTGGACGAAAAAGAAAATCTCACTCCATTAGGTTTTCATTTAGCAAAATTGCCAATTGGGCCACTTGAAGGTAAAATGATTATTCTAGGTGCAATGTTTAGTTGCCTGAGTCCAATAATGACAATTGCTGCTAGTTTAAATTTTAAAGATCCTTTTGTTATGCCAGTAAGTAATTTTATGATTATACTATTTGGTATTACCTATACTTCTTACATGTTAAAAACATTTTCAATTATACAGGCAAACAAGGAATACCAATGTCGCGAAATAAAAAAAGAAATGGATGAAGGACATCAAAGTGATCATCTCATGGTCACAAGAGCGATGAGCAAATTTTTACTAGCAAAACAAGAGAACAGAGCATGGGATTTTTGCAGAGACAATTTCCTTATGTATAATACAATGAATATGTTGCATGAATTAAAATCACAATACGCAAAGTATTTATGTGACCTGGGATTCATTAAAACATCCAGTTATACCGATTCTGAATACAATCAGAATTCAAACAATGTTAAGCTTTTGAAGTGTGTTCTAGCTGCTGGTTTGTGTCCCAATATTGCTGTTTCTAAGTAAGTAAAAACAATTATTAATAATTTTTTTTAAATAATATATTATATAACTATTATAAGATAATAATTATTATTTTAAAGCCCCAAGATTAAAACAAATGGCCGTAAACTTTCAAAATTTATTACTGCTGAAGATGGAAAAGTTGAAATTCATCCCAAATCTGTGAATTCAACTGATAGTTACTTTGAGAGTCCTTTATTATTATACCACACAAAACTAAAGACTACTTCAATATTTTTGCACGACACCACTATGATTTATCCATTTCCTGTGGTGCTGTTTGCAAAAAGTCTTAAAACAACTGGTGAAAAAACTGATTATGTTACATTTAGTCTTAACCCTCAAATAAATTTCACTTGTTGTGCAAGAACAGCAAGTTTTGTAAAGGTAATTATAAAGCTTAAAATTATTAATAATATTGTAGATTTAATGATTATGTCACATTACTGAATCGTGATAGATTAATTCATTTATTATTATTTGGTATCTATTAAAAAATGATATTTTTTGTATTTTATTTAATTATTGATTGTTCGACTACATGATTATGTTGGTACTAATAATTAAGTGGACGTGATACCCGCATGTGTTGTCTCCGTCTTACAAGTGCGTAACATAGCAAATTGTACGCTTAGCAGAACACGTGTAGCTCCGTTAATTTAAAAATTAAAGTGAATTGACCTCTTATAAAATCTAAAGATAAGAATATTTATTTAGGTAA
>NC_042494.1:99308698-99353060 GCF_005508785.2 Acyrthosiphon pisum
AAAAGCATATGAGGTTACCTAGATAATATTCTTATCTTTAGATTTTATAAGAGGTCAAGTGATTTTGAGTTATTTTACATTTGTAATATTTCCTAAATATCCTTGTTAAATCCTAAATAATGCCTATCTATTTAAAAATAAAAAAAAACAATTGTATTTTACAATTCAATATTAATACTATTGTCTCATGGATAATTCCCATATTATGTAATTTATATTCACCAATAATTAAAAGTGGCACATAAAATATATTTTACATACTTAATATTTCTCTCAACATGGCTTTATATTAACCACAAACAAGTTAATATAATTATTAATTACCATTTATCTTTCCATTATTTAGCAAGTAAGAAATAGATTGAAGTGGTTGATTGACCATTTAATGTCGCATCCTGAAGAAATAAGTTTTAATTCAAATTCAGGCAGTGGAAAAGCGCTCAAGTAAATATTAAAATATTTACAAATTATGTATATTTAAAATTTTAATACGTAATGAAACAATTTTATTGATGAATTATTAACTATTTATTAAGGTACATACATTTAAAATTAGAACTCAATATATATACCAGGTGATCCATTCAAGTGTCTACACTTTTTATTTTGAAAAATTCTAAATTTTTTGAAATTATTCTTTTAATATATGCAAGGTTTAGATAATTAGATTATATATATAAGGACCTACTCGAAATTTGATATTTATAGATTGAAATACTCTGAATAATATAATAATTTAAATGAAATGAATGTGTTTAAAAATCTTTTATATTTTGTCGCAGATAAGTTAAATACATTTTTTTATGATCTAACATCATTACCCATTTGGATCTTGTTTGAGTATTATTTGAATTAATATAATATGGTTTTTTAAAATTGATAGATCAGACATAAATCTAATTTACTAATTTACTATTTTTCTATTTTACATTTACTATAAACATTTTATTACATTATCTATATTAAGTGCACGGTTAAAAAAATAATTACCTAGCTTACAAATTAGTTACAATATTCTTATTGGATTTAATGATTAATTATTTAATTATGTTATGTTTAAGAAAAAATTTTTTTTAACTATTAATTAGGATCATTTTAACTATTTTTCATACTTAATTAAGTACTCTGATCAAATATTTTAAACTTTAATTTCATAATATATAAATTTTGATAAATAATTTTTAATTCATTCTTAAATGTTTTCTGTATATTAATAATAATTTATAATCACTAATTATTATAAATTATTTTTTCAGACTTGTTGTTGATCTCGTTTCAGCAGAAGAACATCCTGGTATATTAGAATTTCCTTTTATGTTTTAAATTTTACTCATCAAACATTTTTATTTATTGATATTGTACAATTTATTAAAATAACTTACGATATATAATTTCTTTTAAATACATGTGTATGTTTTTTAATGAATTACTTATTAAGGGGCCCGGTGCCAATGTAATTATTGTCTAAAATCATATTTTATTAAAACAATGTTTCTGTCTTGTAGAATCAATTGCATTTTGTTTTTTTTTAATTAGTGTTAAATATTTTATATTTAAACATGGATTATACAATTTAATCTATAGTAATTCAATTAAGAATGGTAAATAAATGTTATGTTTACATCTCAATCTGAGAGTATGACATGCTCTTATCCCATAAATATCTGTTTCCTATTTTCATGGTGTTTAAAACTACAGTGCAACTTATTTGTCGGTTAGCAGTGGTAAATTATTCACATTAAAAATCAATAATCATCAATTCAATTAAACAACATAACAATACAAATAGTTACATTGTTAATATTTTAGATATTAATTTCATTACACTACTTAATTAAATATTGCAGTGGTGCTAGAGGCTTCTTAGGGCCGTTCTTACAATGTCCGGTAAAGTGTCGGTTAACGCTAACCGACTGATAACAGATATTTTTTACCTGCAGAATTCGGCCAATGTCGGTTAACTTTAACCGGACATCGTAAGAACGGCCTTTAATGTGATTATAATTAACAACTTTAAACTATAGGTACATTAGTTTTTAGTATTAAATGTGAGTGTTTGGATGATTACTGTATTATTTTAAATACCTACTTTGAAGCAGGGGCAGTTCTAGGACTCAAATATCGTACAGGCATAAATAAATATTTTTAAATAAGCTATAGCCTACAGGCACAACCTAAACTCCCTAATCCCAAATTTATTTTTGCATTGCAGCTCATATATGAATACCAAAAAAATGTAGATTTTCTTAATTCTTTTAAACAAAATACAATGTGATTTATGTTAATTAATATAATATGTATTATATAATTTTTAATCTTACAATATCTCATAATATATTATTAAATTATTTTTTTATAAATTAAGTTCTATAAAAAAAAAATTAGGTACTTATGCAATTAGCAACAATGTATAGGTAACTGATAAGTTAAAAAAACAAAATTGTTTTAACAAGGTGTCAAAATAAATAAATTATTTTCACTCTTTCAACTACTAATTCTCTACTTAACTTATCGAAACGACATTATTTTGACATTTTTAACAGGTGAACATCAAATAATATGGTACGGGCAGCTGCCTATCCTACTCAAACGCTAGAACCGCCACTCCTTTGAAGTAGTATATTTTAAATTTTTTTGATATTTATAATAAAACTTTTGAATACAATTTTTTTTCGGTACAAATTAAGTTTACTATTTTATATGTTTGTTGCAAATTAATTACCATGTTCTGAAGTTCAAAATCAATCATGCTTTACTCTTTGCCAACTAAATATTTGTAATGTGCAGAAAGTAGATGAATTTACTTCTGCAGTATTGTATTAAATTCAATATAAACAAAAATTTGGTGTTGGTACAGTATGCGGTCTATCAGTAAAAACATTTACCACAGTAAATATAACAAAATTTGACCATATTATTAATGTATTATTATATGATAGATTATATGATAGGTGCTCTAGTTTCCAGCATTACCAGTGTAACTTTATACGAACGGCTTCAATCGAGTTTTGTAACCCTCATAATCTCGGCTTCTTCTTAAGATGGAATTTTTAAATTTGAGATATAGTTTAAGTTAAACTAGATTAGGACATTGCATTAATTGCTTCAAAATGATAGACCTTCAAAGTTTGAATTTTTGTTACTTACTGACTAACTGGTCGTTAAAATTATAAGGTACTTCCCGTATAAGAAGAAAAGTGAAATTTGGCACAAGGTAGGTCTTATCCCAGACAGCAATTTTTTGCTTAATAATATTATTATAACATTATAATCACGAATAATATTAGTATAACGTTATTATAACACTATTATAATATTATTGTTACAAAATACTGTCTGGGATAGTGCAAATAAAGGAAAACACCTTAACATTTTAATTTTCTCTAAATTAGTGACACTGTTCTCCAGTAGGTATGTAAAAATAAGCAAATAATAAAAATTTGCCACAAACCGTAAGGTAGGTACTAAAAAAATAATCACTAAGCTCCTCAGCAGAGGTTTAAACAATCTAACAGAAAATAATCTAAAATATGAAATATGAATGATCTTCCAGTGCATCTTAGAACTCCGAAATAATGCCCACTATTTTCAGAAATCAGCAAAAACAAATGATATCCAACAAAAATCTAATCAGTAATCACCAAATCCCAGAACATCAATCATAAAAGTCTGCCTAGGTATCTAAGTAGAGAAGTACTTAGTAATATATATTATATACTTGCGGCCAACTGCCAAGTCTGCTCTTTCTTTTATCAATAACTTTTATATAAAATTTATTCCCTTGGGTATTATGTAGCAAATATATTTTTTTTAGCTTAAAATGGAAGGGACATTCACGGACAAGGTTAGGTAGCATTTTACTGATAAATTTGCTTAAAGAAAAATTGTTTGACAAAAAACTGAACATTTTCAGTCCTCTAAATAGGCACAAACTCACGTTTTTTTTAAGCCCAGTATTCTTTGGTAGGTTTTAATTTTTTGCCAGAATTACCATAGATTAAATTTACTAAATCTGTTGTGTACCTAAGAGCTGGTCTTAAAACAAGGGCCGGATTTAAAACAAGTGCCGCCAGGGGCGTGCTCACGGGGGGGGGGGGGGGTCATGCAGTGGCGTCATTTCAGTTTTCAATAGAGGGGGGCAAAGGTTTTGACCGGCCCAAATGGGTAAAAAAAAACTGTTCGCCTCGATCGCAACCACATATTAACTGCTTACATTTTTTTATGGTACCCTTTTTATGAACTAGGTAACATCATTTTTAAATAAAAGGTAGCAGATATTTTAGAAAAACAATTGTATACCTATATCAGTTAAAAGTCTACAAACTATTATATGGCAATATTTATATTGATAAACAATAATATTAGTAGTTTATTATAGGATATCTTCTTTTTTTTATTTTTGAAAATATATATCAACTGCATTATCTATAAATCAATTTTACCTGATTCATCACTTATAGGCTATAGCCTGTACTCTATTACTCTTATATAGGTATACGATATATTTACAAATTAATATTATCTTAAATAATAATATATTTTTTTTTATTGCCTGCTTTCTGGCTCAGCCGCTCAAGTTTTGTCTGTTTATTAAACATACCAGAAATTATTTTCGATTCTTGAGCAGTTTGCGGTAATTATATATTTTTAGCCACACCACCTATTTATTTTTTTTAAGTCATATTTTGCCCAAATTAAAAGATTAATGTAAACACGCGTCACGAAAAAAATAAATTTCAGCTAAATTAACACAACACACAGAATAGTTGAATCACTTGAATCATACACGACTGTCGCAAGTTAACTGAAGTCCGTGATCAATGATAATTATTAATATAAGAGTGCCAATCGGTTGTAGTTTTTAGAATTTATATTCATTTAAGATTTTAGAAATTAAACTATACTAGAACTAGATTATGATACTAATTATTATTATTGTTGTCCATACAACACAAACAAACATAGGTACATAAATACATACCCAAACATACAATGTGTAGGTACGTCTCCGCATACGTCTAAATATAAATATTTTTTAACTATCAATTAGTAAAAATGTATCAATATGACAATAATTTCTTACTTTCTTAGTATATATATTATAATATTTTTTGAAAATATTATAAAATAGGCATGTTTTTGCGCTTATAAAATATAATAATGGTAAAACGGCAACAACTGGGAACCGGCCCATCGGTCCGCTTTTAAAATCAGACAGGGGCAAATGCCTTCCTTGCCCCCCCCTCAAATGACGTCACTGGGGTCATGGGGTTCAAACCTCCCCCATTGATCGTATTTGATCATATTATTTTTATTTTTTATTATAAAACAAATAATGCATCTTTATAATGTACTTGTCGAATTATATTATCATAAAATTTCCCAATTCGTATTTTATTGTTAAATGCTTCCAACTTCGAATATATACACTGCCCCGCAGTTGCCGATACCTAATTTTAATAGGTACTCAAAATATAAATTTGTTTTTTAGGCTTTCAGTGTTTATTTTCTGGAACTTATTCAGAAAACTTTGATGAACTTGTTGAATTTTACCTCGATACTGATGAGCTAACAGTTAAAAGCTTAAAGCTGAACTATACATATATGGTACCTATACCAAACTTAATAAGCATGTAAAATATCCAAAAAATTGTTTAGAAGCGTTGAGACAGTGTGATAAAGAAATATTTCCTAATATACATTTTATATTAAAAATACTATGCACTTTACTAGTTTCAACAATCCACCCTCGAGAGAACTTTTTATTGTCTCAAAAGATTGAAATCTTATCTACGAAAAAAAACGACTGAGGTATTTTCTGGATATTAAAATAAAAATTTATATAAATTTTTTAGCATTTTTTTGGTTTTAGACTCGACTTAATGGCTTAGCTATGTTAGCTGTTCATAAAGAAATTCCACTTACAGCAGAAGAAGTTTTAAATGAATTGAGCAAAAAATCAAGAAAACTAGATTTTGTTCTTTAATTTTTAAATGTATATTGTTTATTAATATAATAGTTTCTATTTTAGCAATATAATATTTAAATTTATAAATAATTGAATTTGTTGATTAAAAAAAAAAAATAAAAATGGTCGTTAGGTAAAAGACTAGCTCTTTCAATATTACTTGGAAACCCCCCCCCCCCCCCCCACATACATTTTCTGAGCACGCCCTTGAGTGCCGCCATAGACCTGGATATAATTTTTCATTTCCCCACCCTATAGTCTCCTTCTCCCACCATGAAAAAAGAAAATTCAAACTATTGATAATTTGCTTTAATACATTGAAAATAAATCAACAAAAACATTTGATGAATTAATAATGACTATTGAAATAAAGTATAATATAAACAAGATCGCGAATGAAATAAATAGGTTTTACGTATTTGTTCGTAGTTTTACGACGAATTTTCTCGAAGCCAGTGGCGTATTTAGGAATTTTGATAGGGGGGGGGGATGAAATATATAATAATAGGCACACTCAATAAATACGAATATAATATACATTTTTAAAATCACCTAACTTGTTGAGATTAGTGTGGATCAAGGAGAAATAAGAATTAACACAAATTGTATAGTACCTACCTAATAGCATTTATTATAAATTCATACTAAGGACAATCCCGTGTTTAATACGATAAACAAAAAAAAATTGTTATAATGCAAAATCCCGTTTTCTATTTTTTGGGAAGCTCAGTTCATCGATAACCTTATCTGGCATGATTATTGTATTGACCGGTGACATGCAAATAAAGCCAACACATTAAGAGGACGCTACCCCGTATGTGTTGTCTCCGTTTTACACAAGCACGACATAGCAAATTATTGTCATTCACTATTTTAAATAGTGTGCTGTTGGTTTTGATACTAGAGTGAAATGGCCTATTATCAAACTTTTAGTTAAGAACATAATCCAGGTCTTAACGTGGGCGATTTTTCGATATTTTCATTATCGAGAAAAATAAGAGTATGTGAAATCATAGAACAATAGTGAAATATCAAAAATTAAAAATGATCATATCTCGCTTGAAAATTAAAATGTTAAATAATCTCCCACGCTAAGACCCAGATAATGTTCTTACCTAAAAGTTTGATGATAGGTCGATTCACTCTAGTATCAAAACTAACAGCTCACTATTGAGAATATTGAACGACAATTTGGTATGTCGTGCGTGTGTAAGACAGAGACAACACACGTGGGTGTAGCGTCCTCTTAAGGGTCCGTATTACAATAGTTAAACTAATGTTAAACCGCGGAATTCGACTGGTAAAATCAGTTGGTTAAGCGTAACCGAGGTTTAAACTATGGTTGTAAAACGGTCCCTAAATGGCTAAGTCGGTTATAATAAACAAAGTATATAATAATTACCTACTATTTATTTTATAGTTATTATTCAATATTAGATAGGAAAATTGATAAAATATTTGCTTCTACCATACTATTTATTAGGTAAGACTTAGTACTCGATAAAAACTTGAAAAACATCGTTCAGGTGTATAGCAGTTGATACAGGCAAAGTACAAAATATTTTCAAGAGTTCATGAATATTTGGATAAAACTCTTTATCACAAACATCTAAAGCATGTAACCCAGAGGTGAATTCAATGTTTTCAGTCACTAAAAATAAACCCATGCCCTATGGTAAATCTACAGTCTTCATGGTAATTTTGTTTTATTTACTGACTATTTATTATAAACACTCATGCATGAAAAATAATTCGCAGAAAATTCTAAAATATAGAATACCATACCACCATAGAGGTATATATTTTTATTTTCCGAGATTTATGCCACGGACGACTAGTGGCGTATAGATACTATATCAAAGCGAACAAATTACCACGACTAGAACATTTAGAAATCAGATATACTTACTTAAAACTTAAAAGTAGTATCATATTGAGAAATACAGAAAATAAGTAAACTTAACTTTACAAAAAAAAAAGGTCAAGGCGTGGGATCTATCCACCATATCCCCCCCCTGTAAATATGCCACTGCTCGAAGTAATAACTCGTCCATATCATATTATTATATTATCATAATTTATAATATTACAAAGATGTGACTCGATGTGTAAAACTGCAGTTGTATTTAATCTATCTTAAGTTGTACCTGCAGTTGCAAATGTACCTACCTAAATATGATCCCATAGGCCTAAATAGTGTTTGAAATTTGAGGGGGCTGTAGCTCAGGTCTATACCTACTTGACACTCTTATGATGCTTTTAAATTATAATAGTGAAATCATTAGTTTTTGAGGGGGCTATAGAAATTCTAGGGGGGCTAAGCTCCCCCCAGCACCCCCCTATTTGCGCCTATGAATGATCCTCTTCAAATGGGCTGAAAAAGAGCGTTCAGCTAAACAGTAATAGTTAGTTGCAAAAGTAGGTACATAAAAAGATACATAATGCTGTAATGACATTTGGATATACATCTAGATATATAAATATAATTTAATAGCTATTAAATTATTGTTGTTCAACATTGCACACAGTTCTTGAGCTTTTTTTTGTCATAAGATTTAGGAAAAAGATAATCCTGAAAATAAAGTTATTCGTTGGTAAATGATTCATCGGTCCTTTACTAGAGACATGTCTACCGAGTTTTTTTATCAATACTTTTTTCATCAGTACCTATTAGTCCTATTACTAGTATTACCATTGATTAAATATATTTATATTTAATCAATGCTATTACATAATTTTGATAAGTTTAAGATAAAATTCTTTATAAGAACTCTTATACAGTTGCGTATTTTTTGTAGGGAGCGGATGACAAGAATTTTAGCTTACAGATTACGATGTAACAATTATAATATAATTACAGACATGTATTTAAACTTTAAAGAGCCATGGGGGTGGATTTGTCCCCATATCCACCACCGTAAATACGCCCCTGCTCTAATACCTATAACTCTAGGGCCAGTTGTACCATCTCTGATTAAAGTTAACCGGAGTTTAATCGGCCGAATTTGCCGGTTAAATATCTGTTATCAGCTGATTAAGCTTAATCGAAGTTTAACCGTAGACGGTACAACTGGCCTTTATATTTTATAAGTCCGGTATAGATAGTCAATTTATCAACAATAACATAAAATCATTGATTTTAAAGTCTGTAAAATATGTCATTATTGGTTTCATAGAAATCACACTTTCTTTTACCATTTCTTTTTTTTTAGTTTTTATATTGTAATTCACCATACATTTGAATTACTCTTTCTTTATACAACTCAACAACCATTCCCAAATCAGTATTTACTGATTGCAGTTTCTTAAACAACATCAAATCTTTCTAGAACCTCGTGCCAATAAATAGTCATAAAACACATTTCAATTTTCTAGGCTACTATAAAATGTTTAAAGATAATTAATGCTTCACAGGTATCTGGTTTTAGATTTTTCAGTATCATCATCAATAATAGCCTGTAATGCGTATTTAATGTCGTTCCAACTTCCAAGAAGTAAATAAACATTTACTAGCTTCATGCCTTCATATTATTATCTTACTGACCATCGTGCCCGAGACAAATTTTTAACACTTCCATTATAGAACGACTAATTGGTTTAATAGGTACTGTGTTTGTTCTTTATCTGACAAATTATATTTGTATGGTCCAGTGGTGTCGTAGTGCGGTGACAATGTGTGCATGTATTGTAGATTCTACATATTATAATATTATTAATATAATGATGGCCATTGGCCGATATTTTACGAATAAATTGGTAACCTCACACCGGTAAAGCAAAATTGACTGAACGAGTTTTAGACTTTAGTAATGATTAGTAATTTGGATTTTAGTCAGAACAAATAAAGTATTATCTATGATTGCGCACTACAAAACTGCTTGAAGCAAATTGTATAATTTTGCTCCAAGTCGACTTAATCTTAATGAATTAGTACATGTAGTTGCTGATATAATTTTTTTATTATTTAGGTACCTTTTTATCTATTTATTTATTGCAAGACTATTTACCAGCAAGCAACGATTACAAATTTGTGCACACCTCCTTTAAGTAAAACTTGAATGTTGCTATTTTAAATTGTTGTTAATGAATCGTAATTTCGTTCAACAACTTCAAATTAAAATTAATAATTTGACACATGAGGAAGTCTATTGTGAATTGTGATGCCGTGACCACTAAGCTCCTGTGACATACTGACGCGTATGGCGTATGGGCCATGGGGGGAGGGTCATTTTGAATTATTTTGGTATTCTAGGACTCCAGCAGTCTAGCCAATGTAACTATTAAATTCTAAAGTTACGTCCATGTACAGTTGACTCGATAATTCGCAAACCTTCGATAATTCGAAACTTTCGGTAATTCGAAGTATATATTAGCTCCATTCCCTTAAAAATCTCATAGTAACTCGAATAGAAACAATTCATTTAAGCACATTCAGTAATTTGTATAATCAAATTTTACTTATTTTAAGAAAAACTAACCGTCAACACACGACAATTTTATGCGTACCTACTGTGTACCAATTCACCAAAATGTATTTCTTATAATCTTATCGTTAATAATTCACCTTACAATAATAATTGTAATTATTTCCGATAACTATCGAATTATTATCGTAGGTACGAAATTTTTTTCCACAGCTCAGTAATTTAAATTGTCTTTTTGCCCTCTTGATATTTCGAACCACTCAGAAATTTGAATTCTCGGTAATTTTAAATTTTTCAAAAAAAGTCCTACCAACTTCGAATTATTATCGAGAGTCGACTGTTGCAGCGTGATATGCAGTAAACGGAATCATCAAAGATTGTTCACTGATGATGGCGGATAATTAATCTAGTACTTAGTAGCTTAGTAGTACATAATACCTGTGGCTCATACAATTATTCAGGTATGTATAGGTGTATTTAAATATTTAATGTATCGTTATATATTATTACGCGTTGTGCCATTATGAAACATAAAAGTCGACTGGCGTATAGTAATATAGTAGGACAGTTGATTGTATATAATTAAATATTATAATATAAAGAGTAGATAATGAAGTTTATATTTAAGTACTAAACAAATGCACACAATAAGTTGATATATACATGCTAACATAATATAAAATATAATAACAATATAAATATGTACAAAAAAATAAAAAGTAAAAAAAATAATAGTATAACAGTTGGATATTATACAACTAAGTAATATATTAATACATATCTATAATGTAAAGGTGACGTGATTATTTTACATTACATTAAACATACTATGGGTACGAGTGTTTATTTTATTTTTTATTCGATATCGTGGAACCGTGGTTAGGTGTTATAGGTGCTATATAAACGCATATAACAGACCGATGTTTTCGCATTGATTGCCCAAATACGTACGAGTGTAATGAAAAAGTTAAAATGAAAAAAATGTTTAATATGTTTTGGTTATCTAACAACATCGTTGCAGTTTACAGAGCACATTATAATATCACGCGAATATGATTGTATAATATAGACGTAGGTATTCAATAGTGTGTTATTGTACGCATATTATAATTGTATACATCCAAACACGTATCACGGAATCCGCCAGAGTGAAAAAATACAGTTACATAATAATTTTACAAAAATTTAGAATTCCGAATAGGTAGGTATTACCCATACGCTGAGACCGAGAGAAAGTGAAAACATCGCGATGGTCACGCAATTACGCCGACATATTATTATTATTATACTCACACATGATAATGTGCACAGTTTATATGATACTGCGATAATTTACCTTTTATGATAATGGAATAATTAATACCTGGACGAAGTAAACAATAACAATAATGACGATTTAGTAGGAGTACGTTTTATAATAGAGTATTATATATTTATGTGTTTTGTGTACTTGTGTGTATTGTGTATGTATAAACAACGACGCGTTTTGGATGGGATTGCGAATTTCGTGGGGGTGAGATGAATATAGTATGATTATATATACGTATGATAATATTATTATAAAGTCGTCCTTTGAAATGTCGTAGAAATGGCAAGTGCAAACATACGAGGGTGGTCGGGTGGTGGTAGGCCAATAATAATATTAATAATAATAAATCGTATTTTATTCGATGTATATTAGGTATATATTATATTCACGTCGGTCGTTAGATTGGCTGCGGTATATCTATTATTATACTATATAAATGTTCGATAGGTCGTTTTTTGCAGATCACCTGTTTTTTTATAATTATTTAATGCATATTATTATTGAAACGGACGTTTCGCATATTCTATAAGATTTTTCTTATGGCAACACTAAATATAATAATATATAATATCGACGCCCCACTTCAAAACTGCAACAACTCGAGTTATAACAAATTCAAGTTATGTACACCATCTTATAGACGATCTTGTAACGATTTCAGTTCAAGAACACAATAAAATATAGTTAAATTATTGACCACGAGAGAGCATTTTCAAAATTATGATTTACATTACGTTACATAGAGAAACAATATAGAAAACACATTATACCCAACAAACCAATTATTTGGGTTGTTGCAGTTTTGATCTGGGGCGTCGATATACGCGTTATCCTCGTCCTACGTTCGGATATAATTAATATAATAATAATAATAATAATAATATAATGTACAACTTCGCAGGTGTCGTCGTGCATAACCTATATAATCTTATTTTATTTGATATTGCTTGTTTTATATATGATAATCGATTTCATTTTTGGACCATGATATATATATAATATATATATATTAGACGACGTAGGTATCGTATCATAGTTTGTTAGTTTGTTAGTTTATCATAGTCTTGGCCTTGTTTCATTGACAGTTTTTTTTCCGTCAGTACAGTGATCCAGGACCGCTGGGCGCTCCGTATCCGGAGGACGGTGATGGGGAGCCGTACGTGTCAGACGGGATCGACGGAGACGGACTCGCAGGTGGTCCGTACTCGGAAGCCACTGAGTTGGGGTATCCTTCTTGTTTCTGAAAATCAAAATTGTAAAAAAAAAAAAAACGTAAATTTTGTCTTCGTCTAGTTTTTGAGTGTCGACGAGTAGCGAAATAATAATATTATATTATTATATTATAATTATACGCCCCATATTATAGACTAATCCGCCTCATATTTTTCGGCGGTTCAGACACAACATTTTCGGATTTTTTATGCGCTCCCATTTATTTTTTACAATTATTGCCTATCATCTTCGGAGCGGATCTAGAGAACGATTTTTAAAAAGTTTTACCGTTATGACAGAACGGTTAAAATGTTTGTACCTTATGTAGGTACCTATGACCTATACAACAATCGTGGTTATTAGCGATCACAGTCTCAACGATCGACCTCGGGGTAATATAATAATATACAGCCATCTATTGCCGCTATTAAGTGATATTCTGTCTGTGAATAATAAGAATAATAAGGATTTATTTGAAAATTGGAGCAAAACTGTGCACGCCCATAATATATTTTTTAATGTCTATGTAATAATTAATTGAATGGTGCCTATCGTTTGGTTGGATTTGGTTTTATTTGGCCGTTGTGTAGCCACTGATAATATAATTATAGGTACCTGACGAGCTGCGAGTGTACGACATTTTCGTTACACGTTGTGTAGGGAGGTGATCGTATTTGGAACTTTTCACCACCCCCCCCCTCCCCCCACAAACATCAATAACACTACGACAACAACATCAATGACGACGAAGCGAATCGATAATCACCTGGGTCTTGTATCTGATGAAGTACACTTCCGGTTTGGACGGCTGCGTGGGTGCGGGCGTCGGGATGTGGATCTCGGGCGCCTCGTCTGGTTTCTTGACCAGCACGTAAATGAGCGTTTTCTGTTCGGCTGGCGGCGCGATCGGCGGGAGGTCTGGCACGGTGGGTGGTGGCGGTGTGGGTGCCTTGATGAACACGATCTTGTAGTGCTTCTGCGGTGGTGGCGGAGGCTGCACAGGCTTCTTCGGGGCGTAGTACGTGGGCTCTGGGGGCGGAACGTGCACGTACACGTGCTTGTGTATAACGGGCGCTTGCTGTGGTGGCCCGTACTGTGGCGGTGGCCCACCACTCGGGTACGGCCCACTGCTACTGCCGCCACTGATGGGGGCTGCGTAGCTGTCCAACGTGAGCCCAGGGAATCCTCCACCGCCTCCACCAAAACCGGTCAGCGGTGCTTCGGGTCGTCCCAGGCCTCGGCCCACTGCCAGCAACACCTGCGAAACACAAATGGCAAAAATTATTATCTGTTTGAGTTACCCGCTGCGTCAAGACGTCAATATTGAGCGGTGGTCAAAGTAGGGGTGGATAGAATCCTTCTACTTTTTTAATTTACATTTTCTATTTCTTTAAGTCTTATTTATTCTCAAAACATCCGTTCCCTCTTAAAAAGTTATACTTGTAAAGTATAATAGTATGTACATCATTTTAGCATAGTTTTTATCATAATGGTTTTATAATCTATACACTAACTGTTGAGAAACAAGTAGTAGGTAGGCGTTTTATTATAATAAACGTTTTTAAAATTACAGTCAAATTGTAGGCATCCATATAATCAGATTGAAATAATTTTGATACCTTACCGTCTTCAACTGTTATTAATAATTTAACAATTCGTTGTTTCTGATTTTGATTTTACTATATACCTATATATATATATACTATATACCTATAGGTGTTTTTGATTTAATACCACTCCGTGACTACGAGTGATCACTATTTTCCCCTATCATTATTATATTTTATGCCATATACTTTTAATTTATCGAACTCTTATTAAGTGTTGCTTTTAACATACGAAGACAGAAAAACTACAATCGATCTATCATAAATCATAATCATCACTACTGGCACTTCATTTGAAAAAGATTTATAGCATACTTGCTCAGTTTTCACATTAATTGGAACGTTGGACGGTGCTCGGTAGTTCTATTGTGTGTGGTGTGCTGTTAGTTATAACCAAAAACTATTTAGAAAATAGAAAATCACCAATCACAAAATGCCATTAAGGCTTGATTTCCGGTCCATAACAAAGTTGTTACATGAAACTTTTTGAGAGAGGTAAAAACAAACATAAACCAACTTTGCAACACTAATACACGCAACGCTTGATTCTTCACGTTTAAGTTATATTGACTATGCAAATGAAATATTTTCATCGATCAAAAATAAAATTATATTCTAACAGATTTTATTCACAGCGGTCGTATATTATATACGTGAGCGGTTTTCGTAAAATGGTCGACGACCGGAAAATGGAAGCGATTATTATATCGTTATTATTACATAATGATATTCACATTAATATGACGTATTTTGAGTTCGACCGGTGTATGAATAACAATATACTGCGTGGGTACTATAATTTTATATAATAATGCTCAAGACAAATCGAAAGCGCTTGCCGAAAACCTGATAATACAATAAAATATTATGTATTATATTATTATCATGCTTTGTTCGTTCAAATCATTTGTCGGCAACCAATGCTTTAGTTTCTAAAGATGCAGTCGGCTTGTGTTTGATAATATAATAAAACACAATAATATATTGTTATTACGTTCGAAATTCGGGTTCGAGAATACGTTTAAGATGATTCCGAGGTTGGAAATACGACGAATAAAACATGTCGACCGATTTCCGTTAAAACGCGTTTGCGTTCTTATATCATTACTCGAGGGGTAATAAGATAATATATTATATAAGGTATACGATTTTATACGAACGATTCACTTCGGGATGTCAGACAACGCTGCAGCGAATGATAAATTCGGTGTCCACTTTTGTATATATATTTACTGTACTTACCTAATATTATAACAATAAAATGTGATCATTTCACATTTGTACCAACAATATTGTATCTACGGGTTTTATGTCTTAATAATATTATATTTATGCGTATATCCGATATCGATGAGCGATGATTATGATATTATTGTAAAATTATTATTACCTATATTGTTATAAAAACGGAGTGGCCGAAAGAAAACAATATCTGCAGCATCTGCCCCGGCAGCGGCGTATTTATAAAATATGTCTTATTGTGGGAGGGGGCACAAACAAAATATTAAATTATACAGTTATAACTCATATTTCCCGTCTCAAAAAAATGTCTAATTTTTTTTTGTAAACACAGATTTTAGCACGAAACATATATAAGAAAATATGTATAAGGTTTCCGCAAGGGATTTTTTGAATTTATAAATAATTTAAAATTTAAATATAATTACACATTATCTATACACATTTGTTAAAAAATATTGGCGCTAATAAGGGACATGAGCCCATTTGTTTATAAGCCTTTCCAAAATTGTTTTAAAATGAAAAAGATAAAATGAGAAGAATACAACTATATATGTGTTCTGGATTACTTATATAATATGAATATATTATTATTATGATTCATTGCCATTAATTTTTTTATTGCCAATTAATGTGTTAAATATATTTTGAACGTTGCGATGACTTTTTTTTTAAACTTTTTATACTACAATAAAACTATAATACTGAACTCCCAATTCGAAAGGCTATTTTTTATTACGAATACTTTCATGATGCCCACAAGTCCATAACTGATAAATTATTGTCACAACTATGTGAAGTCAGGTTGGTGAGGAAGCTAGGTGAATTACTTATCACTCTGTATATGTGGTTACGTCTGGTAAGGACGGTAAGGCTATATTATTATATGAGTGTATGTGTGTGTATAGGTACAGGTTAGATTTCAGTTGGTAATTGATATAAATATATGACAACAACGTGAAAACTATCGATTTGATATCATCCCTCTCGTATTTCTTTGATCACCTTACAATTTTATCCAATTTGTCTCAATACCGTTACTCGCGCGTACCCAACAAACCCGTGTCGTGAGTGCTATATTATTTACTAGCGGAGTTCGTTAATTTTGATTTTCGTTTTTTTAACTATTGAGCGGAACGTGCTACATAGGTAAAATCTAACCCAATTGTAATACTTATATATATTATTTACATATATATACGACTGGTCCTCGTTAAATAGTAGCCACTTATATTTTTGTTTTCTCATCTTAACTTATCAGGAAAAAACGTCAAAGGAATAGTTCAGTATTCTATTCCTTTGAGTTATAGGAATTATTTATATTAGTATAAATAATAAATTTAAACATACGAATACTCTCTTCTCATTCCATATATCACTCTACCCCTGTTAACATCTGAAAATTAGGTCGAGATACAGCGTTGTGTTCACGCCACAAAGAGTATAGATCTTCATTACTATATAATATATGGTAAGTATATAGGTAGTATATAATGTATTATATAGGTACTGCACGATGATAGTTTATCCATGTTATCAATACAAATATATCTATGTAAAATATTCTTCGGGAAATTGCGGTGGACCATCATCTACCTATATATTATAATATGTATATATCGATGAGGCACCGAGACGCCATTGAATTTATCGTTCTCATAGGATCGTCGAACTTTTTACACAGATATTATCATCTTACAGGCTGCAGACTGCAGTAAAATATATAATAAATAATCATATAATGTTTCGAACTTCCGAAGTACCGTCCGGCGGCCTATAAGGTACTATTATGAATATTATGATATTATAATGTACGTTCTAAGTTGTGGTGTTAAATATTCTCAAAGAAAAATCGGGAAAACAACATAATAATATCGAATCATACACGAATCGACGAATCATACAGCGTTCGTCTATGACACACGTATAATATTATAGTCAACGATTTACAAAACTGCAGTATAATATCAAAAAATATTTTTGATTGGACCATATTATTATTATGATTGTATACTGCAATAAAATAAATTGTCAATATTACGTTATGAAACCAGTGGTATGACCAAGAGTTTTCGATGGGGGGGGGGGGAGATGTTATAACTAATAACACATTTAAATTAATTGTGGTGGTTGTACCAAAGGCACAAATAAGGGGATTTATCGGACAGTGGTGGGGGGTATAACTCTTACACCCGGAGCACTATATTGTATAATTCACTGGCGAAGGAACGCGTATCATTATCAGTGGTCAGAATTGTCAATCGACAAGCAATTATTCGAAACTTCAGAAAAAGACTTGAAGACTACATTTATTAGCCACCCGCTGCGAAGATAATAACAATAATATCTAAAAGAAAATTGCACGTAATTATTTGGACGTCCCCCCATCACAATAATTTCTCTTTGGTGATGAAAGTTGAAAACTTGTGATGAGGGTCTTTTCCCTCTTTTAATATCCGGCACTAAGTTATATATAGCAGATGATGAGGTTTCCTACTTTTTTACTTTAGCTCCCCTCTTTACCATATTATATTTTTAATAATTTTACACCTTATTAGAAAATATTTTGTGTCGTAATTATTGTGTGATTTCAAATTAGGATAGCTACTTTTATTTAATCTTGATGTTTTTTTAATTGAGGTGAATCTTATGCTGCTCCTGAATATTTTGAACTCCCTCTAAGCTGAGGGAAACATTGATATACATAAATATAGCCAAATGCAAACAACGCGCAATCAGTAATAATAATAAATTAGAGTTTGGGACTTCTTGCATTTGCATATTTTTCTATGGTGGTTGAAAAATATTCTAGAATATTCTAAAATTTGTTAATTATTTTTATATCATAATATTAGGTGTATAATGTGCATATTTGCATACACAATTTCACTCCGCTTTTTGCCTAACTTTGGCTGAATATTTTTGAATACAAACTCCCGAAACCTAAGCATTATTAATAAATAAATATTAAATAGTATAATGCTTTCAATTATATTTTATCATACATTTTTGTTCGTAATTATTATTAAATAAAATAAACATGTAATTGCATACTTTAGAGAATCTTTTTGGTAATTTTAATTGCATTTTCGCATTAGTACTTGTAGTGCAATAAGTTCCGAACCCTTCTAATAATACCTAATGGTATCTATTATGTAACACATGGGATAACGTGACAATCTACACACGTCATAATGCAATAAAATAATATCACATCAATAGTATTTAAATCAGCTACTTTACATATAATATTATGATAAATTTAATGGGTTTCTCTAGCCGTTCTGTATTTACTGAGGGTCGTTTTACCTGCCCGTTATGATGTGTAAGCTAATATCTGATATATGGACTTATGTGATACACAAAACTATCATTAGACTATCAATTAATAACAACAATAATAGCATCCGCAGCGGCAACATGATTGAATTTATTACCGTGATATCCCTTCACGTCAAGATTGAAAAAATATAATATACATATATATATATATATATATGTATGTATATTATATTATCGTTTTTATTCACGTATAATAATAAGATGATGTTTATTTGTGTCGATAGTTTATATGGATGTGAACGAGATGGAACTTTTGAAAGCGGATTTCAAAGACGTTTTGTGCGTTACCAGCAAAATAAATATAAATCGTTTTCGACACACGATGAACAGCACACTTCCACTGCAGGCTGCAGCTGCTAAGTTATTTCATAATAATATCGTAACGCGTATTGAACTAACCGTTTGAATAAATAAAATAAAAATACTATACGTCCATCTATGCGTATTGATCCTCAACGCACGTGTTAGTTTTATCGATGATATTGAATTGCATACATATTGTGATGCGTACCCACACAAGTTGACAGATCGTCCGCATTTTAAATGTGCGTGTATAAGTGGAAATGGACTCAAACGATCACTATATTATATGCATGACTTTATCAAAAAAAAAAATGTTTTCAACTCAGGCCATCTATTTTACTGAGTACCTACCTACCTATATAAGTATCACTTGTTTCCATATGTTATAGGTAATCGTTAATGTTTTGGATTTTTCAAATATAGATTTTGCAGGAAAATCGACACAATTTGATAACCGTCATGATAGAGGAATAGGAATGAATTATATTCTATTATTATCTATTTTCGTATTTGCTTAGAAATTAATTTTATTATTATTAATGTTGTCCTACATCGATACTACTTGTACTGTTCGAGCGCAATAACAAGCGTGACTATTGGATCGATTACATTATCGTGGTTGTTCGTTATAATGTTAAAGGTACAGACAGTTCGTCATTAGTACCGGTGCAGTTCGTGCGATTATTAGATAACTATTACAGACGCGCTATCGGAAGCAGAAAACGAATGACAGCATAATATTATTATCGATCGTTGCTCTGCAGCGCAAGGGAATCTGGTAACCGACGGCGCCGAATTACGTTTATATATAGTTTCGTGGGGGCGTCTGCAGACGTCATCGGACCCCAGCAATTTAGGACGTTTTCTCTCCGATTTCCTGCCCCTCATCCCCCGGGACCCACGACGTTTCCCGTCGGCATCATACGAAACAGTTCGAATACCGCAGACAAAGATTATTCGCGTGGCATCCGGTGTGGTTGTTGAGGGGGTGACACGCACGCACTCGGGCGCCAGGGTCAGTCGCCCAGTCGCCCGTACCATTCGACAAAAGAATAATGAAAATGTTCACGATCGGCTTCTTACGACGATAACTCTGCACGCTCTGGTAATAAGAGGTGATATCGTTTAAAGGGAGGAACAAATAATGTTGAATCTTTTATTCTGATGCGAAAGGCATGTATTTTGGGGCGATGGACTGAGTCGCCTGACACCCACCCCTATTCGCAACGATGCTTAAAACACTAGTTAAGATACGCACATTTAGCTAGGAAGTTGATGATGGCAGTGAGGAGAAACTAGAGAATTACGATTAAATGATCAAACAAATAACACAACAGTTTTGGGATTCCGCATGCTTATATGACGACGAAGTTTTAATACGATACGGCCGCGGGAATAACATACGAAGATCAAACAAAGATAATATTATATTTGCTTGGTTCATATTAAAGTCTATATACATTTATAGGTCGCACTCTGTCAAGAACATTCATTGTATTGTTACCAACGCACAGTTAACGATAAACTGAAACTTTCGAAGTTCCTCCGAATATAAATTTTCGAAGTCTCCGAAATGAGCACATTTTTAAGGTATATTTTTGGTTTACTATTACTCAAACCAGAGAAAGTTGAAAATGCATTTGTGTTTGATCTTGTCTTATAATGTTCTAAATAATCTTGAAATTCTAAAATTTGTACCTAACTTATTTAATGGATAACTATGTTATGAACTATGCCGTATTTCCTCCTTGTGTATGGGCAGAATCTTCCAGTTCTACAATTCTTACTACTATAACAGTTGTGAAACGTTTCACTCTAAATATAATTCAATATTTTACGTGAGCTATTCTAATATATTTCAATTAAACGTTTGAAATGTGATATTTACATTAAAATGAGAAATACTGTAGGAACAATACAAAAGATGGCACAGACAAAACTATTATTCATCAGCGAATAATTATATGCATATGAAATTGAATACATTTTTGATTTGAGTAGTATATAAATGACATTTTTGCTTAATATTATATATTTGATAACATATTCCTATTTTGTGTTTATATTGCCAAATTTTAATTTATAAATGTATGAACCCAATTAGTACAACAAGTACTATACTCGAGTATTTTTAGCGAGACATGACTCGATAATATTACAGTGGAACGTATTATAATATCGTTAAGTTTAAACGTGATGAGTTGTACTCGCTCGAGTACAAGTTTGATTAAGATCGTATCAAGCAGTCTGGGTAAACGTGAATTTTTTTCATTCAGGATAACTAACAGTTTACTCGTATTATAATATTTTATAACTGGTCATTTGGGCGAAATGTATCATTCTAATTTCTGACCTGATCGAAATGTTATTTACATGCACTTTTAACCATTACAGTAATTTGTTGTTTTTTCGTTTGGTAAAACGAAGGGGTATTTATGTTTGAGTGTATTTACCAATAATTACACGTTTGGGTTTGACATTTATTGATGTATTGAATTGCACGGGATCGCAATTATGAAGTTTCACCAAAATTTAAAAAAAAAACATTTTTATTTGGTATGGAAATTATTAATGATTTCTCCCATTTTTTTAGTTAACGTCCAAACACGGATGTAACACGATACACATCAGTTTAATATTCCTAAGTTATAAACGTATTACCAAAATAATAATGGAACAAAATTTAATATTTGATTAGGTAACTTTTATATTTTTTTAGTAGATGATTCATTTTTAATTCAATTTTAATTTTTTTATTTTACTACTAGCAACTAGCAAACGTATAGTTATACTGTTATAGTTTGACATGTATTTTATTAAAATCAATCTAAACGTATTTTTCAACGTGAACCATTCAAATGTGTCCCTTGGGCGTATTGGGAGTCTGTGTGTATAAAACTACAATCAGGCGTAGATCGATGCTTTATGCTACTGTTGACCATAAATACTATATAAATGATTTTTTATTCAATAGGGGTACATGATTTTTGTCACATTTTATGATGACTGATATTAATGGTATAAGTTTATTTTTCTTATTTGTACATTTGTATAATATAGGTGAACGAATTTTACTAATTTGAAATTATGTGTCGACAAAAGCATATTCACGAAAATATTTATTTCACAGTAATAATATTATTATTGTATGTAATACGTTATAATAATTAATAATTATCCGGGAGTTTGAAGTCAGGGGTGGGTTTCTAAAACATCAGTGTTTTCAAAAATTTTGGTTTATCATCGAACCCATTTTTTTCATCGTCGTTTGTCGTTACGCATTGCCGAAATGTCGTGTAATGTATAAGTAAGCGGTACATTTATAGCTTTGAAATGCACGCACACGTACTGACATAACGTATTTAGCATAACACGAGTGCCTACCTATTTATGCGAGCAGGATATAATAATATGTATTTTGGAAAGTATAATATATTATTTAATTAGTTTATTATGTGTGGCCCCGCTGGAATTTACAACGCTACAAAACATTGTATTTTTGAATTTGTATGCAGCGTGTTTGTACAATTGTTCGTATAATAGACGCGCGTATATAATGTATTATATTATATTATACATGTTATGTACAGCTGATATAGCAGTATATCCGTTTTCGGAACTTTCGGTTTCTTCGTCGGTGGACGGTGAGTAGGTTATATTATGACGTCGACGAGGGAATCATAATACATTATGCCTCATATATTATTGTTATTATTATTATTTATTATTATACATCGAGGTAATGTATTTTGTTTCCCGATATCGGAAATTAGAAAAAAAAAATACCCGATATGTAAACGGAAATCGGATCGATTACGTAAAAAATAAGAATAAACAACAAAAAAAACCCAGACTGTGAGACAAAAATTGCGGCCCATTAAACATGTTTTTGTTTTCCATTTTCCACAGTATACCTACACACCATGGTGCACCTGCGGTAGTAGTATTAGTATCAGTGGTAGTATATAAAGAAGGTAGTCGATTGTACGCGAGAATAACCGTTCCGTGACCAATCCATTGGTTTCGTGATCACGAACAATCCGGGTTTTCTGGCGTGTGTAATTGACCCGCCACTTTGGTCTGCACACAAATTAGGAGATAGGAGAATGGACACACGGCGGCGGTGGTGAAAAAAATTCAAAAATAAATAATATACGGTATTACGGTGTAGGATGGCTGGCGCGACGAATTCTCGGTGTACCTATATATGTATATTATATATATTCCATCCCGATTTACTTCGCCCGTTCATGTGCCATCAGTCTTCTGCGCCATGCACGTCACATGTCCCAATACCAGTTTAATCATTTCACGTCCGTTATACAACAAACAGTAGTTGTATATCGTTATAATATTGTTTGTGATCGATCGGAAAACAATGTTTGTCGCCCGAGGTAAACGTCACGCGAGTTTCACACTGGTTCAATATAGGTAATAATTTTCATCATACATATTATATTATAATATTATTGCATTACTCAATATCAAGACGAATATCAGGATTTCGTAGGTATACATCTGCACAACTGATAGATAGGCAGGCAGTGATCCTCCTTCATCCCGAAACTTAATCAATTTATAATGATTTATATTATATTTTAGCGTTCATACTCTTCGATAATTTTTTGTCATTTATATAGCTTAGCTGTAGTTTCAAACCAGTCTCCTGAGAAATAATATGATACAATAATAATAATATTACCGTCGTGTCGGTCGGTCATATTTACCATCTAAAAAAGTCCTCCTTCAAGTATAATAATATGTTTCCGTTGTAATTTTCATAAGGTTGTATAATACTTATTAATACCTACGTACAGGAGTTTATAAAAGCGTTTTCGGTTGTCATCCGCTCTGCATAGACACATCACATAATAACACCGATAATTTCGCTCTGACGTCCTATTGATTTCTCGGCACGACCGTGACGAATATTATACATTTTTATATATATATAATTATAACACGGGACATTGAATTAAACGTTTTCCTCGCGTTCGAGACGAAGTCATTGCCTACTTTGCCGAATAATGTGACTATGTGAGACATTATATTGATTGACGTTGCGGGTATTAAATATTATGGTCATAATTTATACACGTACATTAATTATTATTATTTACATTATTGTTATTTTCGACCGAATGTTTTTGAAGAGTTTTCATCTATTCATACGCAACCACTGATGAGGTGTCTCTATTTGTCCTTCTAAATAATAAATCAATAACGAAGCGGGAACGAACGGAAAAATTTAACGGGCTTTGGCTTTTTTCATTGTATTATAATATATAGCGCGAACCGGTGAGCTGCTTCAGCCTGAGGTCGATTCTGTACTTAATGAATCACTAGTGGAGAACTTAAGGCGAATATATGTATATGTTATATTACATTTTTTGGATAGAAACGCTATGCAGAGATAGGTACGCGCACTCGAAAGTCTTGTCTTGTAAATTATAAAACGTGCGTTTTATTTGCAAATATAAAATGTTCTTTTCTATAATCTTTAGTGGTCCTCGTCGTAGAGAATTTAATTGGCCTTTTAAAAGAAACGTTCCCTCGTCATTATAATCTAATTTAAAACCTTTCAAAAGTCTGGTAAACGAAAACACATTCAGACCGACTCCTTAATACCGCTATACTACATAGTTCGCACAGTTTTCACTGGTAATGTCATTTTTGCCGGGCGGCTGGTAAACATCCGAGCCGTTGGTTGCTTCTTCCACGTCAAATATTACGTTTCATCCATTTTTGTTTTTATTTGAAAATTCGAAACGTTTACAGTTCGACGTCATACAACTATATACAAGTACCCTAATGGTCGTGGTGCAGGAAATTAACTTCGCTATGAAAAACAAAAATGCACAAATACAGTAAACAAAAACTGTTGATTCGAGCACTTTTCATTATACGCATTGGTATATTTATTATTTTCAGCTATTATGTGAAAGCAAAAATGATGATATATTTTGACTTTTCGATTTTCCAAATAACAACAAGGCTCTTTTGGCGCAATATAATAGTTGTCTATGGAGTATGGATTATTTTTCACTTGGGTATTCGGGCGACGATGCATTAATATTTGCAAATCGTTGGCGTACTCAAATAAAGCCACATAAATATTTATGTTTAAACATTTCAAGACATTATAGCTATAGGAACAATTTGCGTCAGACGATGATTATTATAGAACAGTGCTGTGTTGTTGTTGTTGTTTTTGATGAACATCTCGACATTTCAACTACAATCAGCACATTGTAAATAATGACTCTTACTATGATTTTTGATTTTAAGTAAATGTTCAACTGACGCGAAGTCATGAACGTTTTGATTTAATCACAGTTGTTTCCATAAAACATTTTAGGGGTTATAATATTGTATTTTTAAATGTAACATAATAATATTATACTTAAAAATAGTGTGGGCGTGCATAAAATACATCGAATTTTTGGTAACATAGAACTTCGAATTTTTCTAGGTATCTATAGGTATTCGTGCGTTTTCGTGATTTAATAATTATTGCAGCGTGTAAAAAGTTGTGAATAACTTCATATTCAAAATCATTTTGTTAAATTACATATATTATTATATATTTTATTTTTTCAGATCGTCAGTGTTGCATTTTATTCAACTATTACAGAAGACATTGCATAATTTAAATTTATAGCTTTTTGTTTAGATTTTTGAAGCCAGGCCCGGCGTATTGAATAGGCAAATCTGGTACTCTGGTGATTTTTTTCAACCATTATCAACGTAATGTTGTCTACTGTAATGATGATTGGTAAAATATTTAATACTGGTTTCCATTCAACTGGTTTTGATGTATGTATTCAGTATTGTGTATATTATAACGCAATTTGAAAGAATAGATTAATACAAAACACAAATTGTATACAACGACATAACGTCATACCTACGATTGTGCTATATAAGGTTTTTTAAATCTGTATAAAGCGAGAAACGTAGTACTTATAATATTAGTTTTACAGCAATGTTTTTTTTTATCGTTTAATCGTATTGGGAGTCTAGTAAAATATACTAAAACGACTTAGTTGCATATGTCATAAAATCAATATATTATATTATTATTTTGTAATTTAAATATGTCACTCCTCGATACCTAGTTGTTTACAGTATTTTCAATTTTGACAGTTCCAAGATTAGTTTACATCGTTTTCAATAAAAAAAATGAATTACTGTTTAGTTTATGCAAGTTATTGTACACATGGATTTTTCAATTTTTGTAAGAAAAGAAATATTGAACATTTAAATGTTCAAGATTAAATTTAAATTTTGATATTTCTGGTTACACCGTAGACTTTTTATAGAGAAAAAAGTTGTTCATGCAATTCGTAGATTCCTGTCTTGGTGATAGAAATGTATTTATACTGAAAGGCAAGTAGGTATAATATATACGAGATATTGCTTACACAATTTATGATTTCTTAAAGTTAATAAATGTTATTTCTAATGATTTTGTTGTTATTGAAATAAACTAATATTGAATATCCACGCTAAAGGTAAATAAGAGATTATTTTTTTTACATCAGTACTTATGGCTCTTGCATATAATTTATATAATTTTATTTTGTTTTTGAAAAATTATTTTATTGAAAATGAGGAAGATATCCATATTCTAACCATTACATGGTAGTAATTTATACAAATTGATTGCTGTACATTCATAATCTGTTTTAAGCTTTGAAAATAAGAATTAATTAAAAATGTATTAATATTATAAGTAGAATAAAGTTTACGAATATCTGTAAATAATTTTACAATGGGTCAAAACATTCAAACATTAACATTCGTTAGTATACTACGAGACAATTAATTCAGAAATGATTTATTCGTTTGACATTTAAATATTTTTAAATTCAAGTTATAATAATTACATTTATTTAACCGTCGATGACACTTTACTTCCTACATAACGGTTTTTGATAAAAAAAAATATACTTGAGTATGTATTTAATAAATTAATCGTATTTATCAAATTATGTAATTAACGATGACGTTCGAATACAAATTTTAAATTGAAATCATCCAATTAAAGTGCTAAGGGTTTTCTTTTTTGAAATATAGAGAGTTAAAAATAGAATTGATATTTAAATAATTATAATAATGATATAATAACTTTACTCTAAGTGGATGTACCTATAGGCTATAACTATATTATAATGTAGTCATTTTATTAAAAACAATGAGTATTATTGTATAGGAATTATATTGTGCGTTTTAAACAATTAATACTAATACCGCGAATACACTAATTTGTCAAATGACCATGACTGCCACCGTATTCATAAAAAAAAAAATAAAAATAAATGTTCTGACAATAATGTATAGAAAATAAAATAATCGTTATTCAATACTGAAATTGGAGCTAGAACTCCAACAAAAGTGTGACCATTATTCGGACAGACTTTTCCGAGTGTATGTACTATGTATACACCGTGATAATTATTATTATTACTGTTGTGTTGTATGTCACGGCAATAACTGACATCAGCAATAAAGCTAATAATGGGACAAACACATACCCACACACACGCACACACACTACAAAAGCGGCGCGATACCGGATAACGTGTGTTTCGATTTGAGCGCAGCGTTTTTACTGTTTAAATAACAGTTTTTCCCCCTACACAAAAGGTAATCTAATACTTTCGTCTTGTTTCGTATATTATTATTTTATTCCTTTTTAATATTACTTGAGGCTTTTGTAAAGTTGAAAGCCCAAAGCCCCACCACGTTAACGACAGAGCAAATAACATATGGAAGATCCACAGCACACCGCGGTGCAGAGTGGAAATCTGATATAGTTTGAACAAATTACGGAGTCGTACGACTTTTACGATATAATTTGGAGAAGAACTACGAATCATCACTCTGTCACGCGTTTGTAACCGATACCCAACTATAAACCACATCATAGTCGTTACGATAAGATAGGTATAAAGTATAATATTATTTCGCTAGAAATTAAATTTGAAATGAGTATCTTTGAAACAATAACAATTATAATAATATGTAATGCAACAAAATGAAGGTAAATTCACTTTAGAGTTCAGGTGTGTATATGGTTACCATGGACTTTGTTGTATTTTTTCGTTTACTAACCATTATTGCGGAGCACCACGTAGCCATTGTGTGAATCCTTTGACTGATGTAGATTTGGCGTCTAAACGAGTTACAAATAAAAAAAAAAATTATAAATGTACAGTATTTTATGTTAGGTTTTTTTTCAGCGACGACTTTTCGAAACGGTATATCGAACGACTTGTATCAATTATAAAAGTTACGATTCGCGTTTTATTCAGAAACTGTAACACGACACATCGCTCGGTGGGCGATTGAATATCACTTGGTCCACGATCCGCTTTCACAGCACTTTTTATATAATTGCTCCTTCCATTATTTCCACCACCGCGTTTTCTCGTACAAACGGTGGTGGTTACTTTTCGTTACTTTTTTTTCGTCGACAATTATGAGTTATGACCTGGAAAGATGAACCTGGCCGATACGCGACGTGTATTATAGTTTTTTTACATTGTTTTCTTCACTGCAATACACATATGCATACCTATAGGTACGTTTTATTATTATTATTATGTATACGGTTACGGTCGTCGAAACCACTCGTCACAGTGTATTTAGGTGCCAATATATGTTATACCGGGCAAGAGGTCAATTTTCACTCTCGTTTTCATTCCGTTGCCAATATTATTTGCTTATAATCGTTTTCGATTAAACGCCAAATCTCCATTTCCGATCACGGAATTTTTTAAAATTAGCAAAACTGAAAAATACTACAATGTTGACAGTTACTTATTTTCATTTAGTTATACTATATGCCTGCCACAAATTGTTCATAATTGCGTGCAAGTATATTATACTGATTAATTTAAATTTTAAGCTCATATGATATTTATGTATATATATTATACATTTCTCTAATTATATTTTAAACAATAGTATAAATAAATTTTTTTTTTTATGAAATATAATCCAAATATTTTTAATACCTACCTAACTCCGAAATAAAACTATATGTAATTATATACATATTTGTCAAAGATGAAAATTAATATCGTATTTTTAAATCTTGCGATAGTTATGTGACTGGATAATTTAATTGTACAGTATATCATTTTTATAGTAATTTTATTTGTATATAAAATTATAGAATGTAATGATTTTTTTAACTTTTATTATTCGATTCAGTATTACCAATAAGTAATTTCTTTGCCTATACATGCTTTCCAGCCATATAATAATTAGGTATGGTTATTACCTTATATTCCATTTTACTGGCTGTAAACTAATTATTATTAATTTTAAAATGTACAAAGAAAGAAAGAAAAAATTACCAAATTAATATCGAATTTTAAATTTTAGATATAAAATGTAACTTATTTATAAAGTTATTAAATATTTTGAATAATTTATCTCAAATGTATTTACTTGATTGAGATTGATATTCCGCCATTTAAATTTTCAATACACATACATTATATTTAAAAAATAATTTAAAAACATTTTAAAATATATTTAAGTAGTTTATTAAAAATCTAATATAAACTTATTCTGAGTTAAACTGATATAATAACTAATACAATATGATAAGAAAAAAAATTTTTTTTAGGTCTACAAAAATATTTGTGGTTTATTAGAATATAATAAATAAATATATATTTAAGAATATAATGTATAAGTGATGTAAAATAAATAGATATAAATACTTTATTTTGTATACAATGCGTTAGAACATTACAGTGGTTATAATAAAATGTCATAAATGAATGGTAAACAATTTTTTCATGCATCTAAACATACTTTTTTGGAACGGACAGACTTAATTATTTCAAATATATTGAACGAAAAATTGTAATTTTTATTTTACAATGTAAAAAGAACATATAGGTACATATATAATTTAATAATTTAAATAGCCTATTTACAATCAGCCAGACTGTAACGAATTTTTAGAGGATTTTCACGTACGATAACAATTGTTCATAAAAATTGGCTTATTATGTGTTTCTATTGTGTGAGGCATTTCAATCTGGCGCCTATTTTAAACTGAGGATTGTATTTACTATATAATATAATTATACATAAAATACATCATAATTGTAAATAAGCCTGACTTGCTTAAATAAAAATATTTAAAGCTAACCTACTTTAATCTTGAAAACGTTTAGATGAAAAATAGTTTAATGAATATAACTTCGTACATAATTTTTTTCAAATGAGTATTGTATCAGAATAAATAAAATAATTTACATAATATGGTGAATTCAATGATTAAATCACTTTAATTTTGGAATTTATAAGTTATATTATTCAACACCTGTGTTGAAGTCGTTGGATTCAAGATGTGGTGTTTCTGTTGAAGTGACGGAAGGTGTTTCATTTTTGACGTCAGGGTTTTCAATTTTGTGCACAGGTTTCTCAATGTTGGCGATTGGTGTTTCGATTTTAGTGATCGGTGTTTTAGTTTCAGTAACTGTAGACATTTCGATTTTATTAGCTGAAGTTAGGGTTTCAGCTCGTTCAAATACTGGTTTAGCCAGCTTACTATCACTATTGTAGTGACCTACGTTTCTACGTTCCTTCAACGTGTATTCGGAATTATCTCCTTCTGGTTGATCGTAATTAATATTGGGGTTCACATCTTCACCGAATTGAATATCTCCCCTCAACGGATAACGGGAACCTTCAACATTGGAATTCACTTTTGCGGGTCCCAAGAGCTGGTCCAAATTGTATTTTGGTTGTGTTTGATCTAATTGGTTAATCGGTAGTGCACTGGCATCAACGGTATACACAACGATCGGTTGCATGGTTGACGAGGGGTCAACACCATTGGAGCTAGGAAATATAATTTCTGGCTGTGGTTCAGGGTTGGCTGTCGGAGAATTATAATAATAAGATATAGGATTTTGATTAATATGTTTTGGATTTTCATAAGTATAATGAACCCACTGTTGATCTTGATTTGGTTTAATCGGATTCACTTGTTGGGTTGCGTCGATCTTGATATAGTTTATCACTTTGGTCAAACCATTGTTATTTTTTTGGTTTTGGTATTCAGGTGTATTATATGGTGTGTTTTCGAGGTTAAATTGATTTGTGTTCAATGTATTGGTAAATTTGGGGCTTTGTGCGTAATAATTGTTTTGGCGGTAACAAATTTGATGGGATAGAGGTGGTGGGCAGTTAGTAAGCCATGGTGGATAATATAAGTCTGAGTAGTAGATTTGTTGTGGTTGTAAAGGCATTTGATTTTGAGTGGGAATAGTAACGATTGGTTCTTGAGATTCGATGCCATAATTTACTTGTACGTCGGGTACATAACCTTCAGGTTTTACAGTAGTGGTGTACTGTGCTGAAATTGCCGGATGTGTGGAAGTAAACGGTTGCACAGTTGTGGTGTATTGATGTCCTGTGGTAACAGGTTGTATAGTAGAGATGTGTTGCACAGTAGTGGGGTTTCCGGTAGTTATGGGTTCCATTGTGGTGATTGGGTTTACGGAAGTAAATTCAACATTATTCTTGTTGTCTTCAACCAATTCAGTAATTGGTATGACTAGACGATTCTTAAATTTCAACTTCGATTTGATGATGTTGATTTTATTAATGATTTTATCTTTGATTGAAGGCGTACCAACATTTATTTCTGGTAGTTTTTCACTTGTATTCTCACCCAATAACCATTGTGTGTTTAAATCTTTTTCGTATGCATTTTTGTGTTCTTCTTCTGGACTAAATTTAGGATTTTCCTCAAAATGTCCTTCAGGGTTTACTTCAAGATTTACTTCGGGATTTATTTCAGCATTTCCTTCACAGTTCACTTCGGGACTAATTTCTGGACTAACAGTGAGGTCTTCATCATGATTTTCTTTTTGAATTTGTCCAACATTTCCAACTTCTATCAAAATAGGTTTTTCATTTACTAAAAATACTTGGCGGTTCCACTCAATAACTGAATCATCAATGGCACCCTCTTCGACAGATTCACATTTATATGCGGGGTATATTTCTTCTTCCGAAAGTGGCTGTTCAGTAGTTGATGGCAAATGTTTTGATATTAAAGACTTTAAAAACTTTAAAGGTTTTATACTTGGAGCACTCTGTGTTTCATATAAAATGAAAGTCAGAAGTATTAGTAATCGCATTGAATTCATCCTGAAATAGAAAAAACTAATTTTAAAAATAAATTAAAATTAAATAAAAAAAACAATTTTAAATTGTTAAAATATAATTTATAATAGATAATATTCCAATAGAAGGTACCTAGAATTTTCTATTGATAAAAATATATTAGATATTCATACAAATAATAAATACGTTTAGTTTTAAAATATTTATTTAATGAACCACATAGGTAATTACATAATATTTATTTTGTTTTTTATTATTTTTTTAAAACATTTAGATTTTATAGATTTTTATTTTTATTGATATGTATTCTGTTTCCACAACTAAGTGATTGCCTAAAAGTTAGATGAATTATCATTATAAACATATTATAATAATATTTTTGAGATTTTTATTTTCCATATATTTTATTGTATAATCAGATAATCTAACTTAGTGTATGTAGAGGCCTTCTGTTCACTCTGTATATAAAAAATAAGATTGACATTGTGAATCTACGCGTGTTAACTATATATAATAATCATAAAACTATAGTTTGTAGTGAGACAAAATTCGTATGGGATTGACGATGGTAAATATATTTATTTTAATTTTAATAAGTAGGAAGTTAAATCATATTTTTTTAAGAACTATTAGGAAGTCGAATACTTCATTTTGATAATGAGTCTGGGAACTAAATTATCTTAGTGGTGAATGTCTTTTTGTAAAGTTTGTGTAATATACATAATAATATGTGTGAAACTGTAAAAAAAATATTTATTACCTATTGGAAAAAAAAAAACATAAACCGAAAAAAGAATACATATATGTATACGAGGTATTCACATTAAATGGAGAAAATATGAGGAAACAACAAACCTAAGTATTTATAATTAAATTTAGATCTACGACACATCTATCCGACAATCATTCGGAGATTTTATTTTTAATTTATATTTTAGAATCTAAAATTTATATGATTGAATAATGAATACTACGGATACATGTTGTTCAACAATATTATGTTATTTGAAATTTGAATCAATACAATTCAACCATATTTGATATTATGTTGGAAATAAACTAATTTCAGGATTACAATAATGGATGTCTCGACTAATGTTGATAGCCATTATGTCATTATTGGAAATATTTGGAAGTACTTAAATAATTTAATAAAATAATACTTTATTTTAATACTGAAATCTTAGAAAATCCATATAATTCAACTATTGCCAAATTGACTTAAGATAATTAAAACACGTCAGTGTTCTACTTTTTTTGGATCTGGCGTGGTTTTAACTTTTAAGTAAATATGGTAAATGCAGAAAAAGGTTTAAAAAAACATTTAGTACACTTAACATGCTTAGCAAATAGAATGGAAGATATTATACCACATTTTTAAGACCAAATCTACTTAAAATATTGAAAGTATTTTTAATTATTTTAGACTAAGTGGAGCAATAAATTATGTACCTTTTGGATTTTTTATTATTGAGCGTCTTATTTTAATGTTTATGTCATCTCTTAAAGCGGTAAAATGTTTTAATTTTCTACTTCGAGAGAGGTTTCTGCTAAAAATTGGATCTAATTGTAACTTAAAAGGTGGGGGAATTATGGAAAAACACAAACAATTCATTTTTGACAAAACGATTTTGTTATTTTGTTGTTATACTAAAAGTCTAAAACTAATAATCGTAGATGCTTGAAACGTTCGACAAATATTTATATTAGAATTTTTCATACAAAATATAGTTTTCATAATATTTTGGCTCTTTTTGAGCTTTTGAAACATTAGAAAATTTAGACCCTTTTTCTATTAATGTTGATAAAAAATCATGTGCTCGGTCAAAAACTTTAAAAATATTCCACATAAGTATTGTGCTTATAGTAATTTAAAAATATTGAAAACGCATAGATACAACTCAATTAAAATCACAACATTTTTCAAATTATTTTGTTTTTAAAAATGTAATAAAATTTCAACACTGTAATTACTAATTCTCGTAACCATAATCGATGCTTAAGAATAAGTATTGCCTAAGCTAATTTTAATAGTTTAAAAAATAAAAAATTTTGATAATAACTACATAACTAAATAAGTAATAAAGTTCTTCATAAGTTGATTTACAGTAACTTAACATTTAAAAACACGAAACATGTAAAATTTTTTCTAAACACATTTTGAGTTCAAATGTTGACAAATTTGATATTTAAAGAAAAAATTTAGATTTTAGTTATTTTGTTTTAATTTGAAAATTTTTTTAACATTAAACATTATCTACGTATATTTTTATTAACTTAAAAATTTAATAAAAGGTATAGTTAAATATTAATAAATAACAAAAGAAATAAAAGAAATCTTTAGAAATATAAACAGTCCGTCACCACTGAGTGATTTTTCGTATTATCCATATAGCATTAATATATTCGTAATATAGGTATAATTTAATTTAAATTCAACACATTTATTACAGCGACCTACTTAATGTAACACAACTACACTCGGCACCAACAATACAGGAAAGTGACTTCCTTGGATTTAAAAAAAAATTTGTTTTGCCATATTTTAGAATTTAGGAATTTGTAGGCTGTCTCTACATATTATACACACACACACATGAAATTAAAATGTAATAAAAACTATTTTATTAATCATATAAAATAAAATGTCAACGTATTTTATGAATATTTGAAACAATTAATATAAGTTTAAACCAGAATTATATTTGTTCTATATTTTTAAATGACTTAATTGTGCACCTTTATTATATAATAGTTATTGGTTTTGAATTTAACAGAAACCCTTTTAATTAAAAATAAGTTATAAATAAAATTAACTTAATTAAATAATTTTTGTTGTAAAATTAATAATTAAATGGGTGTTTATTACCTATACATACGTAACATAATATTTGAACGCTAATTAATATAATAGTAAATAAATGAAAATATAATATTTTAGTATACTGTTACAAAATATATTACACCTTTCTCTAACCAAGAAATATACTTATTAGTTTTACGAGGGTAAGTTTTTTTAGCTTAATATATTATTTTAGATGTGTTATTGCTTGTCTCGTTTCTGTTTCTTGGAAAGAAAAGCTACTAAAATGTCATGTGACCATATTATATAAATTAATGAGGCAAGAAGTTACTTTTTACATTTTCCACAATTAATTATGGTCTATGAACATTCAAAAACTGAAAATCAATGAAGAAATTAAGTAGGTATAGCCTTTCCTCGTTTTAAGATAAATTGGGACTTTTTGGGTTAACTGAGCACTGCTAAGATTAAGTTTTTTTAAATATGATTTAATTTTTACTTTATATACTGAATTCATAGCCCAAAGATTTAAACTATGATAAAACATTAAAACCTATAGCCTTTAGGTCGACTCCTCCAATGAAGAGGAAAGTAACTAATTTTTTTTTCATTTTGGTGTTCCTTTTTACTGGATTTCCAAAAAACAGTAACCCAAAATTGAAAAAAAAAAATTCGTAAAATTGACTCTTAATTAACTTAACTCTTCATTGGGGGAGTCTAAGTAAAGTATTTATCAGCATTTATTACTACTTCAAATTTTGATCAAAACTGGAGAAATGCATGGAAGACCTAAGTTGTGTTGACAAAATCGATATTGGTACCTAATTAATTCGAAATAAATAATATTAGACATTGCAGTTCTTTGGAACTCATTTCGTTAAAAGAAAATATGCCTTCTTACCAAAAAATAAAATGTTATTTCAGTCCACATTATCCATTAATAATTTATTTATTTTATATATGTAATATACAAAAGTAATAAGTTTAATGTTTTTTTTTATAAATATGGTTACCAGCTACTTGGGTGATTCAGAAAATGCGTACATACAATCTTAATCTAAAAAATTAATTTTATGTTAGGTATAATATTAT
The DNA here is from genome assembly GCF_005508785.2 of Acyrthosiphon pisum. NCBI lineage: Eukaryota > Metazoa > Arthropoda > Insecta > Hemiptera > Aphididae > Acyrthosiphon > Acyrthosiphon pisum. The sequence continues at coordinate 99,345,162 of NC_042494.1, forward strand.
TTTTAACTGTAGATTATTTATAGTAGGTATTTAGTAATATATTATAAAAAATGATTTACATAATAGCATATTTTAATAAGATTTTTATATTCTGAGTGTGGCGATGAATTTTACAATAATGACGTATGTGTTTTTCTTAAAAATGTTATGTGTCTGTGTTGGGCAACTATGTAAAAAATATTAATGCATGATAGTTGTGAAAAAAATGTGCTTTTGCAACGGCATCAGCGGACTGTATTTTTGTTGTAATGACAATGAATAAAATGTACATGTGTATATAAAACAAAACAAGAACATAACCCTGAAAAAACAGCAGGTATAATATAATTCGGGGACGTACCACAGTACAACCGCGGTTCTACTCAACATATAGAGATATAAAATGATAACATAAATAAGATTAACAATTTATTAACAATTTATTAACATGTACACGAAAAGTACCTAGTCATAATAATGCTTTGATTTTCAACTTCAGTATCTTTTCCGGTGGAAAATGGAATCTAATTCTAATTCAGTGCTTTAGTTGGTGCAAATTTTTAGTAGTTTCCAAAAGCGCAAAAGCGCAAACAAAAAACTAAAATTATGGAAAAATGAGAATTTTTACGCAAAATCAATTTAGGTTTTTTAGGTAGGTTACTCTAAAAAAATTACAGTAGACACTTTAAATTCACACCAAATGTTTATTGTATCGTTTTTTAAACTTGTTAAAATTATCAAAATATTTTGATTCTGCTTGAGCTGTTTACAGACATTTTAATTAATTTTCGCATATTAATAATATTATAGTATTAGTATTTACCTGTATTATAATATATTAATATATCGGTGTAAATTATATTTGTTTTTTTTTTAAAGATTTTAATAATAAACTATATAGCAAAACCAATATAGAGTACAATCAAATAAAAATTTAAGTCAAGTTACATACAAATAGTAAGATTAGTGGGTTTTATTTCGTTAAATTAATATTTTATATACCTATCTATGTGGAAAAATAAGAAAATATAAATTTTATATATTAAAAATAAATTAATTTTATTCTCAAATAAAACATATAAAAATAATTGTTATAAAATATTTTGATCTATACGTATATATTTATTTTAAAAATAATATGTACCATGAATGCTTGCTTAATAATAATATAAGCGTATTAAATGTATTTATTTTATCATTTACCACAATACATTTTTAGTTTATGCATTTCGGAGGAAAATAATAATTTTGATTTAAATACAGAAAGCGAGATCCTGCCTTTTATTTTCCTAGTTATAATATCATTCTCATAGTCATTTAACATTTTATGTACTAACAAAAATAATAAAAAATAACTCCAGGTTTTAACTATATTATTATGCCTAATATGTAATTTTTAATTTAAAGGCTTGCCGTTTGAACACTAATTTACTACTTTGAATTATGATGGTCAAACTTCCTATAAAATCTTAAATGTTTAATTTATTTGGGTTGAGTTAGGCAATGTTTTTAGTTTTAGAAATTTATATTATTTACTATCGTATCATTATATTCATTATGATACTCGATATATTTTGAATATATAGGAATATTATTTTTATCAGCACTTAAAATCTAAAAAATCGTAACATCGAATAAACAGTAAACACTATAATAAACAGCAGTCTACCCCCAGAGGACAGAATGAATTGATGTTCAAATGCGATGATTTTATTATTGATTTCAATTTTAGAACAATAACCTACTGTCTTGCATTGGGGCTTTTGATTTATTTTTTTTAAATGTGAATAACTTTTAAATACACTAACAGACATTATTTTGATATATTTTTAAATACTTTTCAACGTACTTAAGTTATATTGATGGCGTATTTGAGAACTATATGTATAACATAAATAAACATAGCTTCACAATTGATCTAAATAACTGTACACATGGAATAGGTACACATTCATTCTTATTTCTTATTTATAGAATAAAGACATTAATTTAATGATTTAAAATACATTTACTGCAGGACGAATTGGTACTTCAAATGTTTACTTTTATTGGTAGGTATTAAATATTGTCTATAAAATTATAATTTAGTTATTTTCAAAATGTATTAAAATTATATATATTACATTTCAAGTATATTCAATTATATCTTGCATTATATCTTGCAATTGTAAATTATCTGTACCTACTGGTCACTGGCTATTTATATAGGTATCTAAATTATATTTTAATTTTTTTTCATTTATTTATAAGATATTTAAATGTACTTAATTAAATTATTTTCAATTATGATTATTACGGATTGATATTAAAATCATCTAAAATTGAATTTGAGATAGATACAGTTACATTACTATAGTATTATTAAACTGTAAAATATATATATACACGTCTATACGTTACGATTTCAAAATACCTATATTATAAGCAATTATATTTATGTATTTTTTTTTTTTTGGTCCAAAAACACTTAAACTCTGCATTAATAATATTAAGAACAGCTATGTGTTATTTAAAAATGAATGTTTTAAAACTAAATATAGTTTTATATTTGTTTTTACGGCTATAGTAAGGTGTATTGATATAACATATAAATATCATGTTAACGTCATATGAATATATGAAACTATTTTTTAGTTGTTTAATAACTGATAAATTTCTCAAAAGTTGGTCATATTTTATAATTTTGACAGATCAACTTACTTCAATTGATGAAAAAAAAACTTTATTCCTATATCATACCAAAGAAATTGCCTTGTAACATTAACAATAAATAAACAAATATTTATTTTAATTCATTCTGTAAAACAAGAATTTGGGAAATTAGTTTAAGATATAATTAAATTTGGTTAAAAATAATCACATTTTAAATGTTGTGTATTGTATGCTTAGGTTATCTTAGTTTCTGAATCTATTAATTGAACATTTTTATTATTTTTTTTTTCAAAAAAAGAAAAAAAAAATTTTATTTAAAAAAAAATATATAAATCTTTTTTAATTTCTTCATACCTAATATATTTTAAATAGTTTATACAATTTATTATTGAGTAAGTACCGATTATATTTCAGTTATCTATATGAATAATTGCAAACGTCTTTGAAAGACTAATCGATCAATTGGTATTAAATATACAAATCTATTATAAAATTTACTTAAATAGTGTATGTTATTTATTATATTGGGCAAAAATTTTAAATCTGAAATGCACATAAGCTATAACTAAAAATGTCAATAAAATCGAATAAATGTTAGTCGATAATAATATATTAAACGACATTATTTATGACATTTGAATAAAAGTTTAATCTAATAAATGTACGTGTCGAGTGATATTACATAGTACTATAATAAATATTAATAACTGTAGATTTACGATACTATAAAATAAAACAATAATTTACTTACTTGAAGAATAAAATCAATATGCCTGGACAAGTGGTATTCCTATGAGCTGTGGTCTGGAACTGTTCGACTGCTCGTTCGAATGCTCAGCTATTAAAGATATTAAATTGCTATCAGGTATATTTATACATATATTAATGGTTTAATGGTGTACAGCATACGAACAATTAAATTCACATTTAATTTGGTTGGACGATATTTTAGTGGTGAATCGACATTCCTGGGACAATTTAGACAAAAATGTCTGTGCGTGATTGGCAACCATCGTTTCACAGGCAGGTACCCATGTTATGGTATATAGGTATGTAGTTAGTAGGTACCTACTAGCTATATTAGCATTTTACAATAATGTGAAATTAATTAGATAGAATTCAAATGAATAGCTCCAATATCGATTTACAATTCAAACTGCGATAAATACGTTTTTTGTCCCGAATAACGAGTAGAGTAGAGTACTTATAATTATTATATATACCTACCTATTCCTGTATTTCTAAATCGTATGGATTATTATCAATGAAATTATTTTTAAGCTTATATTATATTTCATTTTGATTTGGTATCATTTAATCTATATCAACGTAATACACAAAGTGGGCCGCTTCGTTTTCCCGTTTTCCTGTGTGAAATGTTAGCCTTTGGTTATTTCTACGGACATTTAAGGATGTCGAGGATGTTGAGATGATGATGATGTTTGAAGAGATATGGGTTAGTTATTATTTATGATTTGTTTTCATTTAATTATTGATTATTGGATTAAGTTTAATGAAAATTATTTATTTATTTTACTGTATCAGTAGAAAAAATACGTAACGTGTTAACGGTAATCATACAACACAATCATAACGATAAAACGCGTAAGTACAATAAAATTAATAATACAATAAAATCGTATTAATTGATATATAATGTGATGTACTTTTATTGACAATAATAAGTAGAATTATTTTCTGAATTTTATATTTTTTAAATCATTTACAATATTTACATGGTTATTGGTATTTTTTGGCAATATAATTTCTAGTGTAAAATATAAACTGACATTAATAATATAATTTAAATAATTGATATAATAACAATTATTATGGTAGATCATAAATCAAAAAAAATATTCGATATTTTCCACCTGGAAGAAAATGTATGAATCATAAATATTATGTTTATATTTTAAATTTATATTTTTTTGATTCTGAGCGGAGCGATGAATGTATTGATTTTACAATGTGTGTGTGTTTTTTTTATTTGTGTCTGTCATCACCTTTTAGGACAGTAAAAGTGCTTGGATTTTCTTCAACAGTACCTTTTCTGATAGGAAAGTGAATCTAGTTGGTACTTTGGGGGGTCAAAAGTAAAATTTTTCCAATAGTTTTCAAAAGCGCCGTGAAAAACAAAAGAAAAATTAAGGAAAAACGGGAATTTTTACGCAAAATCTGTTTTCGAGAAAATTGATTTTGGTTTTTGGTGTAACTTTAAAACGAATGACTGTAGATACATGAAATTTTCACTGGTTGTTTATATTTCCATTTTCCATACATGATAAATTTTTCAAAATATTTTGGTTTGTTTTGAGCTGTTTACGGACAATTCCAGTTTCCAATTTAATTAGTTTTTTTTTCTATGAATGTCAATAAAACTTTATTTGTTGAGTAAAAATACTTGCAAATTTAATACAAGGCTCCTACTATATTGTTACAATGACATTTGAAAAATATTAAAAATCCTTAGTCACAGTTTTTTTTTATTAGCATTTAAAGTTCAAAAATTGACAAAATATGGAAAAATCACGAAAATTACCTAATTATGTTGAGTTTATAATTCGTAAAAAATGTTTCTTTTTAGAACTAAGATTTTAAAACGTGATACAAGTTTCCTTATAGGATAATCTACCCTTATCAAAAAAAAAATGTCTATAAGAAACTCAAATTAAATTTTTATGAGCGTTTGAAATTCATATTTTTACAACATTTGATATTTGCTCGATTTCTCATGAGACGATTTTCTTATTTTGTTGTAATTAAAAAACGAATGACTGTAGAAGCTTGAAAATTTCAATGAATGTTTATATTAGCATTTTATATATACGATAAAATTTTGAAAATAATTTGACTCTTTTTGAGCTGTTTACGGACATTGTAAGTTTTCAATTTTTTTAGTTTTTTTTCTATAAATATCAATAAAGTTTTATCTATTGGGCCAAAAAGTGTAAAAAATGCATACAAGGCTCCTGATACATTGTTACAATAGCAGTTGAAAAATATTAAAAATACATAGGCTCAATTATTTTTTATAAGCATTTGAAGGTGAAATTTCGACAAAATTTATCAAAATTAAATTGAATAATTAATTTGTAGTTGAAATTTTATAAAATGTTCAACTTTTTTATCTAAGGATTGAAAATTTAAAACAAGATTTCACGTAAATATTTAATTGTTACCAAAAATTCTAAGAAATACGTTAGCACAGTTTATTTTTATAGTCATTTTAAGTTCAAATTTGGACGAAATTACATATTAAAAAACCTGGAATAACTATTTTAGTTATTTTGTTGTGATTGTATATTATTCGTGGGTACTTGAAACTTCTAAAGTATACTATATTATATATCTATGATAGTACCACGGTTTGTTGTTGAGGTATAACGCGTTACCTGACGCGTTACCACATTGTCACTGAAAATATACAGAGCCACTTAAACAAAATAAAATGCTGGGTGAAAAAATGGAAAATAATCATAAACCCCTCAAAAAGTACGGCAGTATTATTTACACTTCGTCGTCCCAATAACCCTCCCTCTCTAGTACTTAATGGCGACAACATATCCTGGTCTCCAACAATAAAATATTTAAGAGTTATCTTAGACAAAAAATTAACCTGGAACCCTCACATTTCTTCGAAACTTCAACAAGGCCACCAATGACTTAAAATTCTTTATCCCTTAATCAACCGTCAAACCGCCCTAAGCTGGAAATGCTCCATGCTTCTTTATAAGCAAATTCTACGACCATTAATACTCTATGCTGCCCCTATCTGGGGATACTGTGCCAAAACTCACATAAATAAAATTCCAGTCTTCCAGTCCAAGATTTTACGCATAATATCCAACGCGCCTGGTTCGTCAGAAACGAAGCACTTCACACAGACTTCAGACTCCCGATGGTTAAATCCTACATACAGAATCTCTCAGTCAACTTCTTTGGCCAACTAAACAACGCCAAAAGTGCAATATATTTCAAACTCAACGACAAGCCTACCCTCCGATGTCTCAAGCGCGGACGTCTTCATGATGCCCTTTCTCAACGTCAATAATATATGTATATAGATATTTAAAAAAAAAAAAAATTATACACCTAGATTAACTAATTATTACGATGTCACATTTTAATATCTAGCTATTCATCTATGTAAATAACTGTATTTTATTGTATTTACTTATTTATTTATAACAACTATTTGCATGTTAAAAATTTGTCTTTGTATCAATAAGTTAGATGACCTTGTTGTCAGTAACACTTTATTAATATAATAAAAAAAAAAACCTGATGGATATTGTGATATGATTAATTTGGAATTTATTATTAATACCTATTATAGGTCAATTTTTTTTTAATACTATAGATAAGTATACCTACCTATAATAGGTATGTCTAATACCTAGACTGACAAACCGTCTTCGCTCAGAATCGTTTTTCTTATACAGTGATATTATATCATTGAATTCAAATTTAATACTATCCATTAAACAGTGACCCACTTGTAACATACTGTACAGCAGAGCGACATACACTTACCCACCTTTTTTATTTCACGTCTTCGTTTCACCATGCCCGGGTTTACATGTACCTATTTTGCCTATATAATACGCCGGGCAACACACATTTTAGGATAGTCTATACTCTATATACCCTAGATATAGATATTAAATATCTTACAGTTATAATATATTATTTTACTATGATAATAAATTTAATATAAACTAGTTGTTATCAAGAATCACAGGTGTTAGATCCAGAAAGACCATATAAGAACTAATAGAAGTCTATAGAAAAAAGAAACAAGATTCTAAAAACTAACTATTTTCTATTATGAATTATAAAATGTTGTAACTTGTAGTAGGTTGTAGGTATGTAGTAACTGGTAAGGTCACCCTTACGGTCGGACACTGAAAAGGCACCGACCACCACGGATCCGAGACTGATGAGGTAGTAGAAACGTCGATTTTAATATATTTAGTTACACATTTGGTTACATGAATAAATTATAATAATATATTATTAATAGCACACAAAATGCACAGGTACCTCATAATTTTAATAATTTACCAGACACCTGTAAGCCGTAATGCCACCACCGCAATTGCGTGATCGCTTTCGCTGTTGCAGCTGCTCTTGTGGTTGTTGCTGCTGCAATAATTGCTGTCATTCCTCAGACCTCCGGGTGAAGAGTCTTGGCCGATCTGGCTGTACAACTCCACGATTGGAGCAGGGGTATCATTTTTTTTTTCGGGGGGGGGGGGGGGGGGG
>NC_042494.1:99353110-99464205 GCF_005508785.2 Acyrthosiphon pisum
TCTCGCTTGAAAATTAAAATATAAAAAATCGCCCACGCTAAGACCCAGATTATGTTCTTAACTAAAAGTTGATAATAGGTCATTTCACCCTATCGCCATCAAAACCAACAGCACACTATTGAGAATAGTGAACGACAATTTGCTATATCGTGCTTGTGTAAGACGGAGACAACACATACTGGTGTAGCGTCGTCTTAATGTGTTGGCTTTATTCGCATGTCACCGGTCAATACAATAATCATGCCAGATAAGCTTATCGATGAACTGAGCGTCCAAAAAAATAAAAAACAGGATTTTGTATTATAACTATTTTTTTTGTTTATAAACACGGGATTGTCGTTAGTATGAATTTATAATAAATGCTATTAGGTACTATAAAATTTGTGTTAATTCTTATTTCACCTTGATCCACACTAAACTCAACAAGTTAGAGGATTTTAAAAATGTATTTTATATTCGTATTTATTGAGTGTACATATTATTATATATTTCATCCCCCCCTATCTAAATTCCTAAATACGCCACTGATAAGCATTATCAAAAGTATATACTTGTTTAATTGTGGTCATAACTCTCATAAACAGTATTCTATCCATGGGCTAAATTTAGAAATTGATCGACGTTTAGATATTTTAGCATATTGCTACGTCCCTACTTATTATCATCAATATTGTTATTTTTCTGTGATATACGGGCAGATAAATTGACGTAACCTGCAAGGTGGATTTAAACATTCAGTGAAATTTTCAAGTTTCTACAGTCATTCGTTTTTTAATTACAACAAAATAAGAAAATCGTCTCATGAGAAATCGAGCAAATATCAAATGTTGTAAAAATATGAATTTCAAACGCTCATAAAAATTTAATTTGACTTTCTTATAGAAATTTTTTTTTTGATAAAGGTAGATTATCCTATAAGAAAACCTGTTTCACATTTTAAAATCTTAGTTCTAAAAAGAAACATTTTTACGAATTATAAACTCAACATAATTAGGTAATTTTCGTGATTTTTCCATATTTTGTCAATTTTTGAACTTTAAATACTAATAAAAAAAAACTGTGACTAAGGGTTTTTTAATATTTTTCAAATGTCATTGTAACAATATAGTAGGAGCCTTGTATTACATTTTCAAGTATTTTTACTCAACAAATAAAGTTTTATTGACATTCATAGAAAAAAAAACTAATTAAATTGGAAACTGGAATTGTCCGTAAACAGCTCAAAACAAATCAAAATATTTTGAAAAATTTATCATGTATATAAAATGGAAATATAAACAACCAGTGAAAATGTCATGTATCTACAGTCATTCGTTTTAACGTTACACCAAAAACCAAAATCAATTTTCTCGAAAACAGATTTTGCGTAAAAAATTCCCGTTTTTCCTTAATTTTTCTTTTGTTTTTCACGGCGCTTTTGAAAACTATTGGAAAAATTTTACTTTTGACCCCCCCAAAGTACCAACTAGATTCACTTTCCTATCAGAAAAGGTACTGTTGAAGAAAATCCAAGCACTTTTACTGTCTTAAAAGGTGATGAAAGACACAAAAAAAAATCAGAAAAAAAAAACACACATCATTGTAAAATCAATACATTCATCGTTCCATTCAGAATCTAAAATGATATTAAGCAAGGCTGTGCGAATTAATGATTTGTATTAGGTAACTAAGTTAAGTTAAGTAATATGCATCAATAACAAAAAGTTAAAAATTAAAAGTCAATTTAACTATAGGTTAACACTAAGTTAATAGTTAATACACACTTGTTTTTAACTTTTTATTAAGTTAAAAAAAATGTTAATTTGTTTATACGAGGCTAGAGAACTTAGTTTTTTCCAACCCAAAACTAAATTATAGACTATAGTGTTTAAACTTTATGTAATATTTCCATATAAGTTAGATTTGAATCATATACAATTTTTATTTTAAACAATTCACGGTAAATATTTTTTGACATGAAAACAAAATAGACTGAAATAGTGAAATATAATAAATTTAAAAACAAAATAAATTAACTTAATTTACTTCTTAAAATGAAAAACTAATTCGTTAATTTCACGTTAATTAAAAAAGAAATTTAGTAAGTTAACAGTTAAGTTAATGAAAAGTCAAAAATAACTAGTTAAGTTAAAAAGTTAAAAATATATAACTTTTTAATTTAACTTTAACTTATTAACTCGTTAATGCCCAGCCTTGATATTAAGTATTTAATTTTAAACACACAAGTCTTAGGAGGGATGCTATTCTAGACAAAATAAGTAGAGGGATGAAAAATGTAAGTACAAAAAAGTAGAGGGATGCCATACCCCCGTATCCTCCCCCACTTCAACCACTGGGTACAGCTGAAGGTTGGATTCGTAATTTGAACCCACCAAGGCTGTCCAATGGCACGCTATTAGTCATTAAAAAATTGATGAAAAATGTTATCGTTACCACTATTTGGAACGTCAAGTTCCGAGGAGAAGATGTATTACTACCACGAATCCCTATTATTACCACGGATGTCCCAATTGAATTCAAACGGGTTCAATTTCCAATTAGATTGGCATTCGCAATGACAATCAATAAGTTTCAAAGCCAAACGATGTCTGTTTGTGGCTTAGATTTGGGTAATATTATTTTACAATTTGAAAGATTTTTAATAATAATGTACCGTTTGTGTGACCATATCGACATATCCAACGAAAAACCGTTTCTTTTTTTGATTATTTTGAGTTATGTCAGTTTTCTGGTCCAGAATTTTTTATCTAGCGATCATAAAAAGCGTTAGCAAGTATATTGTAAGTATGTTGTTCGCTGCGGTGAATTTATTTACGAATTAGTTATAATATAACGAATACGTCATAATGTTATTTATATATAATTTTGATGATGAAATATATTGAAATGTACGTTAATGCGTTGACGCGTCACGTATTATCGTTTTTTTTTTATGAATAAAATATTATAATTTTTGTAGTTAACTATAGTATGAAAATGTTTTTTGAGAGTATGAAAGGTTGTTTAATATTATATTAATTAATAATTTATAGGGAAGATTGGTATTATGTGGCGCTCTCTAGTATAAAATTCTATAAATCAGTCATATATTCTTTGATTTCTTATACTTTAACATACTTTATTACTTTATACTATACATTGGAATCGAAATTAATATCAATTGGAAAATATCGTAATATAATTATTGTATTTTATTTGTAACCTTTTTAAATGTTCGATTTCCACTGTTGAACTGTTCAATTATTAGTGACTAGTGTTCATATTAATATCAACACTTTGAACATAATCTGAATATAGCTACAATCCGCTAGAGTGGGCTTGAGGTCAATTACTGAAGTAAAATCTTTTAAATAAAATTGTTATGCTTTCTTAAAATAGTACTTACTACTTAGCTATGTACTTAATACATTTATTAATGCATTGTAATGCTCGTTTTATAGGCAACTTGTTATGAGATAAATTATTATTTAATTTTGGTAAACTGTAGTTGATTGGTACCTAATACTACCTATCTCATTGTAATGCTCTGTTTTCGTAATTTCTGGTAATTTTTTGGTTAATGGTTTTTGAGTCAATATTATTAAGGTACAGTTTAATATATACTCAATATTAAATAACTAATATTATGTCAAATTTTTAAAACAGACTTAATCGTAGCTGACGGCAGTACCTAATGAAATCCGACTCAAGTATAACTGTATACCTAATAGTCACTTACCTATGTAAAATTAACGAATTCTAAATGGATAGTGGTTCCTATATACCTATAACACGAATAAAAATTGAAAACTCAATAGAATAAATAATAATCGTTAGACATGTTGGACAATATTTTCATTATACATGACGAATACACAAATTCTATACTGCAGAATGACAAATGAGCAGAAACGAAACGAAACGAAACGCTAAACTGTAAAAATTCTTAATAAAATAATAAAAATATAATAAAATAATTGTTTGAGTTAACAACCGTCGAAATACTATAATTTAACTCTGACACAATGACCTCTTATTCATAAAAAAGTCCGATCATAATAGGGATTTTCCGTGGTCTATTTATGCACCGAAACATTTAGAAAAAACTTTAATTATTGCATTTCACGACTATAATATTACGGACATCCTGAGTCGGTAAAAACAGTAATATGCACTACGTAAACACATTATTTACTTTAGACGTTTTTTTAGAATGGTCCGAGAAGTAGCATACGCGCCTGCGACATATTATGTCAACGTAGTAAAGTTATAAACTCTAAACCCGAGGGTGAGATAGAACCGTGGACATTGTCATCGGCGTATCGCAATATTTGTCGTCAAGTGTGTAATGTCTCCCATCCAGCGGCGTCATTTCAACTTTTTTTTGTTAGTGCCAAAATGTTTGCAAGCCATTCAAATTATTACCAGGCCACATAAAAAAAAAAAAATTGGGGGGGAGGTCAAGTGGGGATAAAAACTAGAATATTTGTATAATTTATTTAATATGTCACTTACATTAGTATGACAATATCACAATATTATTACTATTTTTGACGAACTTTGTAGGTACTTTTAATGTATTTATTTTATATTGTGAATACCAGTGTACATTGCAAAATATGGTATTTACACTTGGTAAATAAATGTATGGGTATAAAACACCTTCATAATAAAATACCTATTACCTAACCAAACCTAACCTACACATTTTTTCTCCCTGCATACTGAAAATATATAATATAGCTATAGCTTGATAAAACCAGAAATATATTTTATGGGTATCCTTCTTCGCAATGTTTGTGTTATAATTGTATCAATTATAATATTGTGGGACCACAAAACCACATTAGTACGCAGTACATTTGTTTTTTCTTAATACTGAAAAATTATAAAGTATATACAGAGTGTATCTTATGTCATTGTACACGGGGTTTTCTTAACGATTATGGAACGATGATATGAAATTTCGTTAAAACAAAAAAGACGTGTTTCTTTATTTTGAAAAGGCAATTTTAGATTCTGAGTGGAACGATGAATGTAGGTATTGATTTTACAATGATGTGTGTTTTTTTATTTTTTTTTTATTTTTGTGTCTGTCATCACGTTTTAGGACAGTAAAAGTGCTTGGATTTTCTTCAACAGTACCTTTTCTGATAGGAAAGTGAATCTAGTTGGTACTTTGGGGGGTCAAAAGTAAAATTTTTCCAATAGTTTTCAAAAGCGCCGTGAAAAACAAAAGAAAAATTAAGGAAAAACGGGAATTTTTACGCAAAATCTGTTTTCGAGAAAATCGATTTTGGTTTTTGGTGTAACTTTAAAAAAAATGACCGTAGATACTTGAAATTTTGACTGATTATTTATGTCAACATTTTCTATACATCATGCCTTTTTAAAAATATTTTAACTTATTTTGAGCTGTTTAGGAACATTTTCAGTTTCCAATTTTTTTAGTTTTTTATTCTATAAATATCAATAAAACTTTATTTGTTGGATACAAAAGATTGAAAATTTAATAGAAGGCTCCTAATATATTGTTTCAAAGACAGATGAAAAATATTAAAAATCCATAGTCACAATTTTTTTTTATAAGCATTTAAAGTTCATATATTGACAAAATACGTAAAAATGACAAAAATTTCCATATTATTTTGAGTTAGAAATTCACAAAAAATGTTCTTTTTAAGTCAAAGATTTGAAAATGTAATGCAAGATTCCTCATAAATTGTTCTACATTTTTTAAAAAAAAAACTGTCTACTAGCAAATCAAATTAAATTTTTATGAGCGTTTGAAATTCATATTTTTACAACATTTGATATTCACTCAATTTCTCATGTCACGATTTTCTTATTTTGTTATACCTAATTAAAATAAGAATGACTATAAATACTTGAATATTTCACTGAATGTTCATATTAGCATTTCCTATACGCCATACAATTTTGAAAATATTTTGACTCTTTTTGAGCTGTTTACGGACATTTTCAGTTTTCAATTTTTTTAGTTTTTTTTTCTATAAATATCAATAAAGTTTTATCTGTTGGGCCAAAAAGTGTAAAAATTTAATACAAAGCTCCTGATATATTGTTACAATATCAGTTGAAAAATATTAAAAATACATAGGCACAATTTTTTTCTATAAGCATTTAAAGATCGAATTTTGACAAAATTTATCAAATTTAAAATTGAATAATTATTTTGTAGTTAAAAATTTATAAAATATTCAACTTTTATATCTAAGGATTGAAAATTTAAAACAAGATTCCACGTAAATATTTAATTCTGTTGCCAAAAATTCTAAGAAATACATAAGCACAGTTTATTTTTATAGTAATTTTAAGTTCAAATTTGGACGAAATTACATATTAAAAAACCTGGAATAACTATTTTAATTATTTTGTTATGATTGTATAATATTATTCGTGGGTATTTAAAACTTCTAAAGTATAATATTATATATCTATGATGGTATCACGGTTTGTTGTTGATGTATAACGCGTTATAAGTACGTGATGGATATTGTGATATGATTAATTTGGAATTTATTATTAATACCTATCATAGGTCAATTTTTTTTTAATACTATAGATAAGTATACCTACCTATAATAGGTATGTCTAATACCTAGACTGACAAACAGTCTCCGCTCAGAATCGTTTTTCTTATACAGTGATATTATATCATTGAATTCAAATTTAATACTATCCATTATACAGTGACCCATTTGTAACCTACTGTACAGCAGAGCGACATCCACTTACCCACCTTTTTTTATTAATATATTTGGTGGCTTGCGAGTCTCTTCTCGCTGGCCACCCCTTTAATATATCATAGGCTGACTGACCGTCTTCGCTCAGAATCGTTTTTCTTATACAATGATATTAATATATCATTGAATTAAAATTTAACACCATCCATTACAGTGACCCACTTGTAACCTACTGTACAGTAGATCGACACCCACTTGCCCACCTTTTTTTTATTATTATTACCTATTGTTGATTTTCGTTTTTATGGCAACAAACAAAACATTACGCAAAATCGGTTATAAACCATAATACCTTTTTTCCCATCACAAAAAAATATTTATGTTAAGATAAGTTTGCTCTTCTCTCGCATGTGTTCATGTCTTTTTTAACGACTTATAGAATTGTTTTTCATTTATGCCAAAAATCACTATCTTCATTTAAAACTCGGACAGTTGTAGCTTGGACAGCCATGACCCGGATTTTTCTTCATTACGTTTAAAGGTGTTTTTATCGAACAATTAAATTAACTGTCGACATGACATTGTGAAATTTCACACATGTTGCCCAATTCCACTATTTGTACTTAAATTCCGCCATGTAAATGTTATTCAGTTATACACTTATACATATAAACGTAATTTCGAAATTCAACAATAATGTAATTAATAAATTACATTAGGTACCTACATAAAGACATTTCAAAAATATTTTAAACAAATTTAAAATAGCTAGTTCATATTTGATATTTTATTAAAATGTTGTAGGGTTGTAAGTTGTAGGTATATAGCTGCTGAAACCGCGTTGACATTAGCACAATAGCGTATTTTGAAATCTATAAGTATAAAGTAGGTATACACAATACACATACTTACCAAACCAATATATTGTTCATATTTTATATACATAGGTATGTGTGGAAAAATGATAAATATTAGTATGAGATAAACAGATGCAATGTAGGTCCTGTTTTTCAACATACCTACCGTACGAAGCTATTTTGACACTATATGGAAATTTAATATTTGAAACTTAATTACATATTTTCTGTAATAATTATACCTGCATTTATTACATATATTACATATATTTCTAACACACATTGCAATATTTCTGAAAATGATCTTCAATTTAAATTGGACATAGACCATAAAGTCATGTAATTAATATAAATTAGTTTATAACGAAACAGGTTGTATAATATTTCGATTTTCAAATAATAAAATTGTAATTTTGATTACAAGTACCAAATTTCATAAATGTTATTTTCTAAAAGAATCTATAATTTTAACTCAATTAAAATTATATTAAACTGTTACGTTATTTATTTTGAACAATATGTTATGTTTTCCAATCGTTTAATCTTTTATGTCGTCACTCGTCGATCGTATAATTATATGTAGGTAGGTTAGTTTTAAAATGTATGAAATAAGACCAATATAATATTTTTGAATACTGAAGAATAATCTAAACGCAAACTTAATTCTTTAAGCGATTTCAAACGTAGCTCAACTTCCTATAAAATAAGTTAACATTTTGTTGAAAAATAATTCTTAATTTATTCTATCTTAGGAGAGACAAACATGGTGGAACATAATATTGTATGCAATAATATTACAATAAATGATATATATATGATATCTACAACATATACACTATATCAACAATATATGATTTTTTTCATTTTTAAAACCATAAGTCTTTAAAAAATACATACATCGTTTGTGATAAATAGGGTGAATACATGGCATGATCATCCCCTTTTTTCTTCGATTAGTTACTCAAAATCTGATTTTTGAATTTTTTAAATATACTTAATGATCATATTTTAAAATTCTTAAGATTGTTTGTACTACCTACTTAAAAAGTGTCTTGTGAAGATAAAAACTTCTGCTTTTTAAATGAAACACTCCCTTTATACTTTAAATTATTTAGTGAATAGTTTTTCTGAAAATGTTGACTTATCAAAATAAAAATTTGAACGAACAGTTTATGAGTAATTTAATTTTGTGTACTAAGGATAATGGGTCAATGGTAATGGGTTTGTAAGATATAGGGGCTATGGTGATTTGACAATTTTAGTGGTGGATATTAATCTATAAAAATATAAAAATGAGGGTGGGCATGTTTGATTAATCACCCTGCATAATACCTACTTAAAAAACAATTGTTTTGCAACATTTATTAGAAGTTAACTGTTGTTTTTACATTTTACTATTTGCTAATATATTTTATAAATATTTTTTTTTATATAACCCTCTGTACTAAGTAGAATAATTCATATTTTTGAAACTAATTACACGTCATTGTAAGATAAAATAACATACATTTAAAATAATGGCAGCAATTTTATTATTATAAGTAATTATGACTATCCAGACGTATCGGGTAGCGAATGGCGACCCTGCATATCGTCTTCTCCACTATAAATAATAATATTATTACAACCTATTCTCTATTCCGTCTAGTCTCTTCTTATCAATTCTTTATCGTGACCTGAATACGTATCTCACTTCAAGAAACTTGCCAAATCATAATCCCCGCAATTTGTATCGGTTTAAACTCGTCCATCGCCTATTGCTCACACTTTTGAGACGTATTATATGATATTTAACTATACTTCAGCTCTTAAGTTTACTCACTAGCTACACTTCATATATATTACGTTCTTTACTTCTTTACATAATTCTCAATCAAAACATTTTAATTAGTCCCCAGTTTGTGTCTCTCATGAGTTGAGGAGTCATTACTGTGACTTAACTTATAGGTACTTACTCATTATTTAATATTTAATCACGTATTGTACTAATTTAAAAATGTTAACAATGAATTATTTATCACAGGATTTACAGCCACTAAGTTTTTAATGAACTCGGAAATATGGATTTAGACAAGTGTTTGAATTTATGATTAAATTTTGAATCGCAGCTGGTTGGGACAAAATAAATGAAATCAATTTTGTATATATGACGTCATGATATAATTTAATTAAAAATGAAAAGTATGTAATATGTATACGTTGTAATTAGTTTTTATTTGAATAAAACCCGAAAAGTGTAGTACCTACTACCTAGTGGTTTTTTTTGTATATTTAAACAATATATTATTGACCGTTTTTACTACGTTCATACTATTTAATGTACAATATCATTGTTGTTATATTTGAAATAATAAGAACTATATAAATACCACGTGCAAATGCATAAGTAATTAATCTTGTATTTACTAAAAGGATTTAAGAAAGATTCAATAAATTGCATAAGGTACCTTACAACTTTGATCCATGGCCCATGCATTAGTTTATGTGGTCTCAAATTCGGGTTAGTTGTTTGGAACCCTAAACAATTCGGTCTAACAGATTAAATCCAATTTCTGAGGTGCAATGGTATTGCATTGAGATATCATTAAAATCTAGATGAAATTGTATGGATGTATTTTTTATGTATAAATTTACTGATCTTTGACCATTCAAAAATATTCGCCTTGACAGTTCACATTTATTAAAAATTATAAAATTGAATGTTCCTCAAGTTAAAATCCATTATCATCATTGTTCTAAAGTGAGTTACGAGCAAACAACTTCATTCTAAGTAAAATTTCAGAATAATTGAATAATACTTAACTATAAGTTACGATTTAAAATTTTTTTATTTTTTCATAGAAAAAAAGTCCAAATTAAATATGGCGTATTCTAAACTTATGACTTATGAGTTATGATATAGCATATAATAAATTAATTTAAATTGTATATTCTTATTTATGTGTATATGTTTTAGTTTCACATTTTACTAAGTATTGTACACTTACCTCCCGCAGATGTAAATTATTTAACAAATAAATAATAAATAATTGATGATTTCACTTTTGGACTTTGGTCAGTCAAAATTGAACGTTTTCCACTAATTTTCAAATTATATTTAATATTGATAAACTTGTATTATTTAAAAGTGAACGAAAAATATAGGTTAAAAACATTTATGGTCACAGATTATTATTGATCACTATTTGTGTGCATTTTATTATACTTCTAAAATATCTTCAATTCCACTGTTAGAATTCGTGGAACTGAGTTTTCTTAATATGTTTTATGATCTAAATAATATTAAAGCATAATATTGTTATTATTGTTCAATGATTTAAACACAATTTCATAGCACTACAATTTTCCTCAAACATAAAATCTTATTTACATATAATTATTGTTAAATATTTTGGATGTATATAATATAATATAATAATCCAAATGTAAATCGTAATCCTATTGTTTAAGACTATTGTTACATTATTCTCGTGAAAGTCAGACTATATAGATAAAATTCTGACTGCCATTCTATAGAACGGATACTAAAATTATATTTTTTTAACCTTTTTATCTATTTATTTCTCGCTTTCTATTAATTTTATTCAGTGAAATTTATGTGGAAATACCTTATTGGAAAACCATTTGTGGAAGTAAATTATAAAATTCCTCGAAACTTTATATACAATACTTTATATTGAACTTTCAAAAAGTTCTTCGTGAATAGTACTCGTACTTTTTGTCCTCTTATTTTTTAATAATTAATTATTAACATCGTTGTGTCCCTAAAAACATATTAACATTACTATGATATTTTCCATTTATAAATGAACTCTTATAAATTATGAAACTCCATTATTTTAGCGAACGTTTATTTATTTTCCATTAACATGTGGAACAATTCAAATTTCAAACATAAGATATATCATTCAAACTTATAGTTTTAGTTAATACATTTTTAAGAGGAAAATAGATTGTTCACGCAGTAATACCTACAGACTACATTTTATTTTGTGACGAAAATTATTAAAGGTATATAGATATAATAATATTTATTTGGCTTGAAAAAGCGATAAAATAACTTAAATGGAAAAAAACAAACGGACTTAAGACAGTTTGTATATGTATATTGTATATTATTATATGTATATTTTTAAATTAAAAATTAGTTTCGCATCTTTAAGACCTAGGCCTCTGATGGTGTGGCACTGTCGGGTTGAATAGTTCCATTATTGACTTTTCAGGTATGTTGTATTCTCTAGGTCTTAGTCTGCTAAAATCACCGTTTACATCCACGTATGGTCTTTCCATCTCCAAGTTTGGTTGCGCGCCTGAATCCAATAACTGAAAAAATATACACATTTTTCGTTATATTAACAATACAAATAATATAGGTACCTAGTATATAATAGTATAGCTAATGTAATCAGGTACACGAGTATATCAAATGTAAACTGTTAAGTGTATTGTGTATAAACTTAAAGATGAGATATTTATCTTTATCTTTATTAATTCTTAAGTGAAACATTAAATACGAATAACTTTGAATTTATTCGGATTTTAGTTATGATATTATATATATTTTTCTGATAACGTATTGTTGTTTGCTTATAAAACAATGTTGTATTGTATTGTATGAAATAATGTTGACATGTCTATATACTAAAACTATTACATTTTAGATAAAAGCTATATATTATTATAACTATAAGTACCATGAAAATTGAATAGACGGATTAGTAAATTTAACCGTTAAGTTGTACATATGAATATATAACTTATATATAAGTACGCATTTGCCCATTAATTATTGTCGATTTACTTATTAGTTTTCTTTACGTACATTTCTTTTATGTGAAATGCTTGATACATATATTTTTTATCTAACTATTTAAACGTTTAAGAATGTTTTTAAAATCAACATAAAAAATAATTCAAGTTTTCACAAACTAGAAGTTTTGTACCATCGAGGTATCAATTATTTAAATACAAATTGATGTCAAATGCTTCAACTGAGTAAATATCTATTATACAAAAACGTTTTCTATTTTTATCGTTGAATGAAAAATAAAACACTTATCATAATAATGATTTTATACGTATATGTAAATTTCGATGTTACGATTTCTCTTTAGAAACAGATAGGTACTTAAATATCGTATCGTTAGTATTCGAATCGAATCCTTACTGAGATTTGGACATAAAATGTAATAAGGTTAACTATTTGCGGATGATACGATTTTTTACGCACTACTTCCTACATCATAACGACAACGGATAAGCCACTTTATTTTGCATTGTCCACCGTGGCAGTGCACACAACGCACGTCGTTTACGTAACTATATGCACGTTTGTCACACCCGGAACAGTAAAAGATCTAATACATCACAGATCAGCAATTTATAATTCTGTTTGTTGAAATTTCGTCGTTGATAAAATTTTTTTATTCATTACTGTTACAATAAAATTGAATTAAAAACGTCATTTAAGGTCGATGACAAGTGTGTCGATTTATCGTTGTATCGACTTATCGTAACCGATTAATGATATTGACTTTTACTTTAAAAACAATGAAAAAACAATAATACCAAGATTTATAAGTTATACTTAAGTCTTTAGGACTTTAGCCGTCTTTAGGTCAATATAGTGTATTATGATATTTTATAATAATAATAATAATATGCAATGTTACCTATTCGTAGTTATTGATCGGTGTAATATATTATTGGTAAACAATATTGCAATAGTACTAAACATTTAACGAAACATTGAATTCCGCGAAATATTTGATAGGTACATTACTTACAGGTAAGTAGCAAGTATATATTTAATATTTTTTTTGGATAAATAACTTAAGATTTAACGTGAGCAATCTATTTTAGTATTATGATAAATTAGGTGGTTAGGTACTGAATTCTTCGCCTATAAACACAAACAAACCGTTTTCTGTTTATGAATTATACATAATATTATATACCTATGTATATAAGTTATAATCATAAAAACTGCAATTAAATACATAAATTAAATTGGTTAAATTAAATTTGAAAAGTTTTTAATCGGTATCCTTGAAAAGTTTTAAATAATTGGTTTTATGATTTATTTGAATTGCCATATTACCAATAAGGCATGATTTATTATTCCAAATTATATTAATTTTGAATTAAATGTTATTTTAATTATTGTTTGATTGTAACCTTATTGATATTGAGAATACATAAATTTAATAAATAAAAACATATATATTTTTTTTGTTACTTTTTAATTTATAACCGTTATCTGTTCGTGGTTAAACATATTTCTAATTCCGTGGGGACCGATATAGAGCTATAATAAATTATGTGGGTTTTCTATTTGGAAAAACCTTTTTGGTGCACGGAAAATGCCCTAAAAGTTTCGTGTATAGCGTCTATTGGTCCTAATCTGTAATCATTTTATTTTGTCATAACTACCAATTTTATAAAAAAGATTTGGATTTTTTAATAGGTAGTTTCTCTTTATTTGGAATAATAAAAAATGTACAGCTTATAATAGTTAATAATAATTATCATATAATATACCCAAATCAATTTTTAAAAGATTAAATTTACTTGCAATATTAGTTAAAAATACTTATGTTTAGGCAAAAATGTACCTAAGTAAGCAAGTAGGTACCTAATAATAAATCAATAAAAAGCTTTTCCTAGATTTTTGCACTTGTTTCGAATATAATCGATACTATCAGATGAAATAATAACATAATATCGAATCAATTTATCAGTTTATTATAATATGGTTTGGGTATGATTCGTGGACACCAATGCATTATACTTGAATTGCCTCCAAAATCACGCCCATGAACACATAATTGAAAAACGATTCTCGCTGTAGTATTACTAATATATAGGTACGTTATATTATATTATTATTATATTATACAGGGAGCCGGGAGGGCTATAAGAATCCGTAATACGGAACGTACAATTCCAGAATTTAAAATCACGGTCCGTAATATTCCGAATATTCTGGAATTTTCTGGAGGTAATATTACCACAAATATTTTTTTATGTATTTAATTTCTATTGCAGATGAAAATTCAGTAATTTGTAGGCTGCGTATTTGTAGGTTTCTCATGATTCGATTGGAATTTTAAAATATAATACTTGTAACGAAAATATAGGTTAATTATAAATTTGTAAGTACACCATAAAACAATAAAAGTCACAGAGGGACAGATGACAGTCACACACTGCGCCAGACCAAACGGTCCACGTCCCCTTGTCACCGTCAACCGTACGTATCACTTTGGATAATTGTAAATTCTGTCCCGAAAACATTCGGGTGAAATGTTGAAGCATATAATTTACTTACTGTAGAACACGGATCGTTATATTCCGAAAAGTAAAAATCCAGAAATAAAATAAAAACAATGGTTTTAAAAATAGCTTTTTTGATGTCTTACTAGTTTTAAATAACATAACGCCTAAATAAAATAAATAAAAAGTATAATAAAAAATGTCTTAAGACTTTTAAGCTAGGTACCATGTGTATTGTTAGGTAGTAAATATAATACGGCTATAATAATAGTTATACGGTTTAACACAGCATTATCATAGCTGATAAAAATAATTATAATTAAAAATAGAATAAAACAACTTGTTTAGTTAAAACGTGAAACGAAGAATACGAGTACCTACCAATTTGAAGTTTAATATCAGCACTTGCTTCGAGCACGATGCAGAAGTCTAATTATTTTCACGGGCATGTTCAGTGTAAACCGCAACTCCAATAGGTAGTAATTTTACAAATTATACTCGCAATAATGGGAAGCTATTTTTCCATCTATTATATTTTTCCTGATTCGAGCACTTAAGATAATTAAGTTATGAAATGTTTCACTGGTATATTATGAGTTATTTAAACACGCAGAGTATATTTTAAGATTTTATGACGCACTGGTTTGGTTATATTTTACGTTCGGCTAATCTTTATTTTGATACCAACCGATTAAAAAGAAAATATATATTATACAATGGATTTAATAAAAAATAATAATAATTTGAATACTACAACAATACCATTAGGTAATACAATAGGGTAGTAGTTGATTTTATTGAATTCTGTATAATTCGTAGTTATTATTTAATGTTAAATATTTTATTCAGTGTTTTTTTTTTTTTAATATAAATCATTTATAATTATTATTTTATAAATGTCTGTAAAAATAGAAACAAAAATACACCCATTTCATAATATATTTTTATTATTCGCGTTTCATTCGCGTTTGAATGGAATACAGTACAACTAAGATCGGAGAGAGAAAAATGTGGATCGTAAAAACACTGCCACGTAGCACAGGTATATAGCAGTGTTTTAGTAAGAAAATGTTCATCCGCCGCGTTATATATCATTACATCATGTCATTTTTGTGCAGCCGTTCGGGCAGTGAATATAATATAGGTACATCTATATATACGCACTTGTACACGATATAACAGCCGTTAAACGAGTAAATAAATCACACTAATGAAATTGCGATTAAGCGTTTATACCAAAATATATTATGTATATCCTGACATATCCATGCGTACCTGCGTATAATAATGTAAAATGTAAACGAAAAAGAGAAAACTCGCGTGGAATATTACGTAAAATACTGCAGTGCCAGCGCTGCGAGAACTGTTCGGTTGTTATCCGACGAAAATCTTGGCGGGCCGAGAGCTGTATCATCTCGCTATTGAAACAGCTTTGCTCAGAAAAACACAGCTATATACGCGATAACCAGGGTTGTTATATGGTTTAAAACCACCGGTCCGGCGTTTTTGTTTAGTACGCGTTTGAAACATCCAAAACATTTTGATTTTGTTTTAAACATCAATGAAAAACGTGTGTTTAAAGCGATATTTTTGGTATATTTTAAATTAAAACAATCATTGGATTTTTTCCACTCAGCGGGATTATATTTTTGTTGAAAATAAACGATTTCAATGATTTAAAAATTAAAAACAATGGCATCTAAAAAAATTGGGCCAATTGTTTTAGACAAAACTCCATAACTGAAAATAAGCACAATTCCCCCCCCCCCCCCCAATGTTTTGATTTCACCAACGTTCTCAGCGTCAAAAACTACATAAGTATGAATCAAAAATAAGTTTTAAAAAATGGTGACCCGTCAGGAGAACCTAATCTATATATTTATAAAAAATAATAATAACATAATGACATGATGGTCTATTATAATTTAAAGGGCTTCATTAAATTACGAATAACAAAAAAAACGTTAGAACGGCATATTAAACGTTTTTAAAAGATGGTTTTTTTTTGTACATTTTTTTTTAAGGCCGTTTAAACAAAAATTCACGTTTTGAACATGTAAAAAAAACTATCTTTTTAAAACTGTTTTATACTTTTTTTGTTTTTTTCCAACCCTCGCGATAGCCGTACGGTGATGATATTATATCAAACTATTGATGCGAGCTGGTACATAATATTAATTATGCAGTTTCCGGCCATCGTAGGTAGCTACTTACGCAATCACGGCGTTATTTTCTGACTGGTTTCGAAGCACGTCCGCGCTTTGAGAGGACGTCAGCTCATTATTTGTTTTCTCTCCCTCTTTCCCTCTCTGACCCACGCTAAATATACCAAATTTGCATTTACCAGAACTAATCTTGTTTTGTTATCTTCAATGGTGGACTGAGTTAAATAGGCATTGAAGTTTAGAACACTGTCTCGTAGGCTTTTTACGATATTTCAATATTTTTCAAAGTTGTGAGTAGGTTGTAGTATAATAGGTGACATGCTAATGTATCGCAGAAAAATTGAAATATTGTACGAATTCGGTTCCTCTTAGTTTTAATAAAAAATAAATATATATAGATATAGGTATATGCTATGACTACAAATAAAATTGGTTCTACAGAACGAAATATTATTGATCTTCATTGTACGTTTCAAAGACAGAACAGCTCACACGAGTGTGAGTGTGTGACGTATTCAAGAATAGTGTGCCTACCTATGTAACTCGACATTTTAATACGCTGGATTTTTTTTCTAGTAAGTAAAGACTTACTTCCGAGTAAATAGTAATCGGTATAATAATATTATAATACTGTGATCGTCATCTCATCGTCATAGTTGCGGGCACTCGTTAGTTCAGGCACACGGGTCGGCTCAGCGTAGAAGAACCGCGAACGGCACCCGTTTACATAGATAAGAGAAATACATAATTTATAGAAAACGAAATAATTGCCGAATTTACTTCCGAAGAAACGTATATTATAGATACGTCTATGCTTTTCCGTCGTACGGTAATATTGTAATAATAATGTGTACCTATTATGTCGTTATTATAACACGGCTTATAACAATATACGCGTACCTACGATATCTTGAAATTCATCAGTCACCGTCGGTGGTTACATAAAATGTAACAACATTAAATCGTTACATATATATGTTATAATAATAATAATAATAATATTATTATTATGTAGCGTCGCCGAGTCTTATTGTTATAGAGTACGTCATATATAGAAATATACCTACATTTTATATTATATTATGCGAGAGCGCGCGTGTGTGTGGGACCTACGTCGTCGTTGTGTTATATTTTATAACTATTATTATTATTATTACTATTATTATTATTATTATCCAACACACTGCAAGTACACGCGAGTTATTATGCGAGTAATTCACACTCTCGTACACACGCACGCATTCGCCTTTTTTTACGTAATGCACTGCTCGCCGAATTTCATCAAGTAACAGCGAATACAATATAATAATATATAATATACCTATGTAGCTGGTGTTATGCGTGTATTATAATTTTAGTTTGTACAATTTTTTTTCGAATTTGTTGTTTTTGTAAACCAGATGTCGTTTACCAGTAGGTGTCTATGGTGTATCCGTGTTAGGGGATTCGAGGATATTCGGAACGGTGACCTCTATATAATTATGTGTATGCGTAATATATTATAAGATATATTTCAACGATATAACATTATATTATTATTATACGTGCGTAGGGCAACAAAGATATTCTATAAAAAATATAAGGCTAATAGTGACAGTGACCGGTTTTTCAAAATTCTTGCAAAATCATCGCATGTGATTTTCAACAATAGTTATATACACAACTTTGGAGTTTGGGTACAATTTGTGTATATAAGTATATTCCGCCCTGATTTTTAATAGGATTGCAGGCTTACAAACACTATTTCTTTTAAATTTATTCAATGATTAATCACGAAATTTTATAAGTTTCATTTAATATTTATTATTATTCAATAACAATTTATTATTTTATAGATTTAAAAAAATCGTCTTAATCCATTTTAGGTTATGAGCGGAGCGTGAAATGTATCGGTCTTGCGATAATGTGTTTTTTTTTTTTGATTTATGTTGACAGAATTTCTGTTTCTTGGTCAAAAAGGTTGAAATGTGGTACTAAGTTTGTAATAATTCATAAGTTGCTCTTACAAAAGTCACAAAATATTGAAAAATGTCGTCGCATTTTTTTCGATATAAGTGTTTGAAGTTAACATTTTGATGAAATTGGATATTTAAACGAAAAAAAACCTTTTTTCCTGAATCAATTTTAGGTTTTTGTTGTAATTAAAAGTAAATATTAATCGTACTGCAGGCTTGAAACATATTCCATCATTACGTTTTCTATTTTTTTTATTTTATAAACAATGCAGTTTTTAAAATGTTTGGACTAATTTTAAACTATTTATACCATATCCACACCATTCTACGGTACTTGACATGGTATTTGCGATTTTTTTTTTTGCCAAAAATTAATTCAGTCTATCAAATTGTACAAATCATACCTCCTATACAATAGAAATTATTAATAATAATATAAATATAACAACAATTATCATCCTTAGAAAAATATGCTGACCTCTCTTCCTCACTCAGAGTAGTTTTTTAGAATGCAACGGTTTTATCATTTAATTAAAAAATATTTAATACGTCTTCCATATGATATTCACAATTGAAACCTAATGTACGAAAAAAGTGAGATCCCCGATTTTTTCTTACTTTTTGATTTAATTGTTATAGAATATAAAATATTAGAGTTGATTTGTGTTTGAATTGTATTTGATTTTGTTATTAATATTATCTTACACTTATATTATTAATATGTATTAATATGTATTGTACTCTCAATAATTCTCATTGGCATACTATTAACTGCAATCAATTGATTAGGAACATGACTGAATTTTGAGCATAATCGCGTAACACGAGTACTTCGATTATACAATATTTGTTGTACGATATACATACAGTTAGATATGTCTTTTTTACATTGAATATCGCTGAAGGAGTGTAATTTACGTGTATCAGACATTATGTGGAAATTTTAGTCGGGTGGAATGTATCTAGAACGGTTATATTAAACTTTTAGGCTATATAACCTAACCAATAATGTATAAGTGTGTATAACATAGTAAAATAACATTTAGATAACGATAAAAACAAATAAGTAGGTACCTATAGATATTGGCTATCATTTTATTGCTAAGCCGTGAAAAAATATGGTTTTGAGCTCCTAATAATGAATGATAAGTTGCATGTATAGAGTTTGGAAAATGTAAATGGTGTACATGACGTGTGTGTAACACAACGGTCATAATTTTTTACGATAAAGCAATCTGTGTAATAATTACGAAATACTGTCCTTATAGATTCTATACCACGCGCGTTTAATATAATCGGAGCCAAAAGTAATTTAAACAGCTACCAGACATATAGGTGTTGTATACCTACCTAACCATTAATAATTTATTATTATTTTTGTTTTTAGATTAGGTTGTGAAAATATTTGTAATACATTGCATTGTTATCCTCAAAATTATAAGGTATGATCGGATGAAAATAATTAATTTCCTACATTATTTTTATTGTTTATTCATATTATACAATTCAAAAACAAAATAAGTAAAATGAGCGATTAGCGCGTCGACTTTTATCTTATTTAAGAGGACGTCTCACCCGTATGTGTTGTCTATAATAGGTATTTTTACTCTAAAACCAAAATTGAGCGATTTATACTCTGCAGACAGCATAAACGCATTTAGTCTATATCGTAGGTACGTGTATTTCAAATTTTCCACAATTCTATACATTTGAAAATTATATTTTATATTTTAGTTGCCACCTCAATTATAAGACTTTTCCACCAATCTACCACCCGATAACTATTTATGGGGGGGGGGGGGCTGTATGATAGGGTGTATTATATCGTAAAAAATGACTTTACGGGAATCTTTGTAGAATTGTCGGATTTTTATGACTATTTTTTTATCTGAAAGAAGAAGAATTCCTACAACTCGCATCAATCTCTGATTTTGTGTTTTTTTCAAATAATTGTATTAAAATTTTTTTTTAAAAATGCTTTTTATCTTGTATTTTTTTAGACATATTATAAAGTTTGAGAATAAAATATTGAAAAACAGAGATTGAGGTGGGCTGTAGAATATGCAATTAAACAAAAAAATTATGAAATTTGGTTGATTCTACAAGATGGTATCGTTATTCCCTCAGAGTGTATTTTTGAGGTCAAAATGGCATGGGCACTGGGTGCCTTAACCAAATACGTGTAGGTACACGATAATTATATAGGTACCTTTAAACTAACTTGTCGAGGTTTACTCTCATACAAATCTAAATTAATATCATTACTGTAGAGTATAGAAAGAAGTAAAAAAGAAAAAATTATATACATTAATAATACGTTTGAAATCTGACAGACTGCCACAAGAGTGTAATCTAGTAGTTATAACTTATAAGCAAATAAACGTGCTAATATTATTGTATCTTAATATTCATTGTACGTTCCATAAGTTATGTTTTTGTATCTAATTATGATGAACGAGCTATACTTATTATATTACAATAAATTGGACGGTTTTTCATGTCTGTGGGATATATACATCAATTATTAGTTAAATTGCAAAATATTGTAGTTATCGACGCATTATTGAGTATAAACTTCTAATGATCTAAACAATTTAGGTGTTACACGATTAGTATTTCGTTCCGACGTTTATAAATTATAATAATATTATGATTTATGAATAAAAGTTAGTTATAGGCTCAGTGAATGTTTTTAAAATTGTGTTATGCAAGTAAAATGTTGAAATCTATATAGCTGCGTATTTTTAGGAATCCATTCGATTTAGTTTTAGAGTTATAAAAACTGAAAAACACACGAACACGCATAAAATTGGAGTTGTAGTTTTCATTGTCATATTATTATTAGCAGATAGAATTGTATTATTTCAGAATCGAATTTAGCGTAATTGCCAACAAACATTAATCTACGGTCGCCTCGCTTCGACATCCTGGCAAAATACAATTAGTATTTAACCTAATATTTTGATGAAATATTTTAGTCATATTCGACCAGTTTTCTAAAAGGTTTCTATGAAATATCGTTTAGGGATGATTCGTTAAGTGCTATTAACGATGTATTAGTTCAGAATTTTTGAATTTCGGTCGTATATACTAAATACTTGTATCAGTGTAAAAACGCTGTCACCGATAAAATAAACTCATTATATACCCAGATACCCTAAAACCATTATATAGTTGTGTGGGTTCACTCAGACGTATTTATCGAACACACATTAAATAGGTAGACGTATCGATTATAATTTAATATATTGAAGCGATTTAGTATGGTTGAGTAAATTGTTTGTTTGGCCAATTGTGATGCATATTAAATAGGACCACGAAATTAAACCGATGATCTTATGAACGCCGTTTGTGTTTTGGCCATATTAATCTTGTTTTATACATCACAATAATACAATATGCAATTTGTTATAGAGATACAATATAGATCATAGGTATTACATTATATTCCAACCACAAAATATATAATTAATCATTTATAATATAATATTGTATCTATATCAAAAATACTTACAATAATAGCTATGTGATAGTTAGTGAAATGCATTATTTAGAAATTAGAATAGAACATTTTTATACCATCAATAATATATTATACTCAAATAAACGAATCTCCGAAAATCTACAAATGCATTTTTATCAGAATGTATAATAATGTACTATTGTTTATTAGGTACCTACTACCTACAAGTTTAATTAGATTCTTCTTTTATGAATATTGTATTTTATAGTGTTTTAATGTGTTGTTAATTCGAAATATTTAAGAATTTAATCGACCGGATGGCGAAAACAAAATATACTACACTGACGTTAGTCAAAACAATAATAGTACCTACTATTATACTAAAAAAATGGTTGAAGGAGACAAAAATATTTTATATTGTCTACCTATTACCACACCCACTTACTGATTATAATAAACATAAACGATTATACCTTTTAATTATACTATACTGTCATGATTTTGAATTTTATATAAAGAAACATATGTACCTACATTATAACAAGAGCGTAAAATATCGTTTGTGATAATATTTTGTAACATAATAATATTATTAATATTACCTACCTACTATTAAGTTAAAATTTGTATGCACGCGTGCACAAAGAAGAATGTGACCACTCGGACAACACGATTTAAAGTGAAACATACTGTAAACAAACACGTCATAATATAATATATTATATTAATAACGTAGTCCGTCCTAAATATTGTTTTCGTGTCGATTTTTCGACGTGTATTTTTTCTTCTCCCATATAGCGTCATGTGTCCTGCACTGTATCTGAGACAATACCCTGTCAAACGTAACATGTTTCACGTCCATTTTTCCTTTCACTTAGATCTTCAAAAACCATGTGTCTCCCATTGTTCAGTACACACGCACACTAGATGGAAAGGAAATTGCACGACGTTACATGGATTTTCTTCTATTCAACGTGGTTTTATTTGCTTTACCCTTACGTATACGATATGTAGGTACATTTTGTGCGTGTGCGTGTGTGTACTTATAATATCGTATTGCAAGTCAAACAAAAATCACTTGTGTACTATTTTTTTTTTTTTTACGTAAGCCGATAATGCCATTAACCGAGTTCTCCGGAAATGTCAATCTATTAGCAAACGATTTGGCAACCGCTCTACAAGCAGCCGTACCTAAGTCACGCGTAATCTATTGGTAACAGCGCGAAGATTCCGAGCAATGATAATAATTTCATTGGAACGTTTATAAACACGTTAAATTCTGTCACGATATCGAAAAAAAAAACTAACTAATTCTTACTTATTCTGAAATCTGAAATAACACATTAACATGTAGTCAAATAATGTCTCAATGAAATAAGATTATTATTCATAATATAATATATTATAATGTAATAATGATGGTTTTATACGTTTCGTCTGGTGCCACATTTTTATCGTCAATATTTAGCACTTCAAAAATC
The DNA here is from genome assembly GCF_005508785.2 of Acyrthosiphon pisum. NCBI lineage: Eukaryota > Metazoa > Arthropoda > Insecta > Hemiptera > Aphididae > Acyrthosiphon > Acyrthosiphon pisum. The sequence goes on from NC_042494.1 coordinate 99,376,993, forward strand.
ATTTATTTTGTACTTGTAAAACGTTTTTTATTCCCACGTTTTGAAATATCTAATTCTTACATTAATTCTAAATGCCTCTTTTCATTTTTGACAGTAGGATCTATAGGCAAGCAACATAATATTTTTATTCATACAATTTATTTTAAATGTCTATATAAGTACTTTTTCATGATTATTGTGGCTACATTCATGGACTAACGTTCATTTTCAAAATGAAATATATTGTATAGATTCTTATTTTAAATTAAAGCTTTACAACATAAATGTTTTTAAATTATTCTCTAATGACAACACTGAAGAATATTTCTAAGTGAAGAACAATCGTGGCCTTGTGTGTCTGGAGAAAAGATTTATGAGTTCATTTCCTCTTTTCTAATTGTTTTCGACTTTAGACATGTTCAACATTTAACAGTCAGCTAACAGAAACAGAACTGGATGATTGTTTAAAAATTGAAATAGTACTGAATAAATTTAAAGATTTTATATAGTTTATCAAGTTTTAATGAATATTGTTGTAAGCTCTTATAGAAGCTTGGCTTGACAATTTTAATGTTAAATACACAAAAAATATCATAAATAAATAAAGTTGAAAAATATTAAATAGTTATTTAGATTTAAAACTGTTGGTGAATTATTAGTATTTTGGATAATTTGATACAACATTTACACCACACATAACTATTGTCACAATGTAACCTATATGGCTACATATTTTAGATAAAATAATACATAGTACATTAATCTGTTATGATTTGTAATTTGTATTACACATATAAAATTATAGTTTTAAAGTGTTTTTTGATCTGTTTATAAAGTTTAACATCTTTAGTAATATTATAATAAAATTAATATAGGTAGTATATACTTAACTATTCAAGTATTAAGTCACATTAAATGTTAACATTTTAATAAAAATATCATTCGAATATTCTAATTTATTAAAATGTATTAAATTATATCCGTAAAAATAAATAAACCAAATATTCTTTTATAACCAAAGAAATAACTTTTGGTGACATATTTTTTAATTCAATATTCTGTACCTTTATATTTATATATACCATGATGTCCTTATTACATGATTTCATACATTCTATTATTATTGTGTTTTAAAAATGGATCAACAAAATTATTTTCAACTTAAAATGCAATATTATTTTTACTTTCTCTTTTGCACAATAATTTATGACATTTAACATACATTTTAATACATTTACAAACTTAATTATTAGGAAAATTAGTCACCGACATTATTTGCGTAAACCTTTTGTATTGTTGTAATCTAAAAATATATTTAAAATTAATAATAATGAACAAACATTTTAAAATCATTTTATAACTTGAATATTTTTGACTCGATATGAATTAAATTAATCAAAATTAACTTTTACAAATAGGTATTGATAATCATTTTTTTTAATAGTTTATATTATATCAATGGTTTTTTTTATTTATTTTTAAATTTTTGATACTGAGCAAAGTATATTGGTTAACAATACATTTTTTTTTGTGTTAATATCTGTTGCCTTTAGTTTTATACTTTTATGTAACTGAGCTACAGTAGCTCTATTGACTATTAGAGTCTAGTCGTATAGCATAATAATATTGGTAGGTACTTTGAAGAAGTAATTGTTTGATTCTAAAAGTATAAATCACCGCGATGAGAAACTTTTACTATCGTCTGCTTATTGCGGAAAATGTTGAATTTATCACAGCAAGTTTGGTTTTTAACGAAGTTCTGCTCACATTAATTTTTCAAATGAATTGATTTATTATTACATTAAAAAATATGTATGATAATCAATAAATAATTAAACAATAGGTACACCACTGTTCTGCGGCGAGACAACCGAAAGGAGACGAGTGCCCAACACCCGGTGTCTGCATCCAGCATGTCTCTTTATTTTTGCGCTTGTTTTTATTCATTCATCAATCATCGTTTATCAATTTATTTACATTTTAAAAAATGCCTATGTTATAATCAAATAATAAATAGATGAAAACTTGTAATTACTTGGGAATGATCTTTACCTGTATTAATATAATTTGGTCAAGTATGAACATGAAATGTTTTGATCTATCTACTAAATATTTTTGTGTAGTTATGGTATGACTTGTCATTCTATAGATCTTCGAGTTATATTCAGAAAAAAATCGGACAATACTTGAAAATAATGGCTTTACGTGTAAAATGAAACGTGATTTATTGTTTACGATCGGTTTCAGTGATATATTTTATAATTGCAAATTATTGTTATCACGATGACAATTGCATTCTCTATTGGTGTATGACTTAACCAGATCCATCTCGATTTTGATATCGATTTCTAAGTATTTATGATACTTATATTATTGTTTCATGTGAAATATGCATGTGAAAATGCAAATAATGACATGTGAATTAGAATACCAGGAGCTGACTCAAATATGATTTTCAATGTTACTGGTTACTGAGTTGAATTTCATACTTAGGTTATTCACATTTTTTCTTGCAAAATTTTGAAATATTAAATATTAATAATAATAAAATATAATCTTATATATACAATTCTCGTGTCACAATGTTAGTCTCGATACTCTTCCGAAACGGCTTGACCGATTTTTATGAAATTTTTTATGCATATTCAGTAGGTATGAGAATCGGCCAACATCTATTTTTCATACCCCTAAGTGATAAGGGTTGTCCAGAAAAAAATAAAATAAAAATATTATTATTTACGATAGAAATATTTGTTTATAAATGGTTGCTATTGGTTATATATATAAAAAATAATAATACTATTATTAAAAAAATAATAGTGTATTATATATTGGTTGCTATTGGTTAATCGGGCATGTTTGTTGATTAGTATTATTATTTTTATCCATATATATGTCTGAGAATCGGCTATTATCTAAGTTTTTATGCTGTACTATAAGTAATTCCGGAGTTATGGCCTCTTAAGTGCACAATATTAATCACACAGTAGTTAGAATGTTTGTGGGTAGATTAGACCACTGGGAAAAAGATAGGCTAATTTAAAAAGGGTTAAATTTGGTTTTTTTTACTCATCGGATTTTAGAACGGTTAGGTTAGGTTTTTGTATTGATTAATTATATTAATCCATCGTAGGTGAAATTAAGTAAAAACGACAAACTTGGTATAACTTTGATATTTTAGAGCTAAATCATACACTTACGTACAAACAGCACGGGGTCAGCGATCTACCGCTGGTAGATTGCCTACCTGATAATGTACTGCTGTGAATCAGAATTTTTATCCTGGGCAACAGAAAAGTTAAGATAAATCTAGAACATCACACACCGAATATTAAATAACGCATTGAACAAAGTTTAAACGATATACAGTTAGTACATTTAACGGGTAACGAAGTGCACGGGATCAGCTAGTAATATATAATATCATTATCGAGCATAATATATAAATTATAATTGTCTTTTTAAAAATATATGTATTATATATTATACAGTTTATGACGACTGATGAGTATTAGATACATTGAATTTATATTATAATACCTACTAAATAAAATAACACACCCACATTTCATTTTTGTAATATATTCCATACAAATATTTATTTAATATTTGTCTACGTGTAATATTACATAATATTATATAAAATTAATTGGTTAATATCAAAGCGCATTTATGTTTGCTCTGAAAAATAAATGTACACCAAAGTATCACACAATTTAATTATAATAATCTGGATAATAAATAATTGTCGGTTAGACACTTGAGTGTTGTTCTTATTGAACACAAGATTTTTATATTATTGCCCATTTAGAAAGACGTTATGCATGTAAATTTTAAATTGTCGGCATCGTCAAGTCTATTAAAACATAATGATCAACGGTGATTAAAACGGCGTTGTTGTGAGCGCTGAATGAATCTTATAAGAGAAATTTTGTTGTGTAAAATTGGTGATACCGTATCAATAAGGCGAATATGACAGCTGGTGAGGAAACTTGTATTACACACACGATAGCTAGTTGTATATACTATTATAGTGCGTATTGAATGTTATAGGACGTATAGGTGCTTATACTACATATTATGTTTGTATTCAATCATTAGAAGTGAACTCGTATGTGAATTATTGTTGTTCAGTTATATCACAATAATAGTGATATATAATATAATATATTATTATTATTATATTACTCACTATGGTGACTATAGGTATCAATACAATGACTGTTGCAAGTGAAAAATCTGTGTCAAAAATGATTACTGTTGCATTATCGAAAACGTAGTGTTTTGATAAAAATTGTTTTTGTAACTTATGAACTTTTAAAAAACGTTTTTTTCATTTCCACGCGTAAGTTGGTCAGTGTGTATAAAGTATACATTTATATATTATCTGCACTAGAACGTTTTTCGATGAGATGATATCATTTTGTAGATTAAACAGCAGTTTTAATATTGTAATTAGGTGGAAAAAAATGTATTTTAGGGTTGTTGTTAGGTATCTTTTACCTATAGGTAGTTGTTTAGGACAGGTTTTTACAGAGATTCCTAAATAATAAAGAAAAGTGAAAAATACGCATGAAATAAAAATATTAATCGACATAACAAATAATTATTTTAACTTATAAGCAGGGCTCGGCAGTTGTAGCACTAAAATAGCTCTTAAATATGAACTTAAAAACTCCAAAGTATGCGCTATAAATAGCGCGAAAAATTAGAAAATATGCATTTAACTTGAAAAAATTACAAATTTATTAGAAAAAAAATTAAATGTAATTTTACAATTTTATAACATTTTTGGGCTCATAGACTTCAGGGACTGAAACTGTTAACAAAAATATTAAATTACTTAAATATGTTTGTAAAAGTATACTATAATAACTATAGTTATAATTGTTATAACTTATAAGGTCTATTTATTTCTTAACCAAGTTAATCATCATTTTCATCATGATGTGATAATTTACTATATTATGTTTATTATGAAAATATACCCAAAAAAAGCAATAAAAATCATAAATATGCAAAAAAAATAGCATAATAAAATTTCGTGTATGACATCAGAGAAGTGTGAAACATATTTGTATCTTACTTTGGATGTTCTAGGACGAACCAATGAAAATATGCATTTCCTAGAACTTCCGAGCCCTGCTTATCAGTATGATGATTATAATAAAACAAGATGTGACTATTTTCCAACGTTCGAAAATTGAGGTTCAACGACAAGCTTCCGTTTTGGAATTCGAGTAGTTTCCGGCAGTTTCTGAAACGGAAAAAAATGGATTTCGCGTCATTGTCGCCACGGCGGTGTTATAATTTACAGCCTAATAGCACATCGTTATAGCGCGAGAGAAAAACACAACATTAGCAGGAGAGTTTTTTATTTTTCCTTTGCGTATTGATGTGCTATGGTGGCGTGTATCCTTCTGAAGGTAGGCAATATAATATTATATATTATTAAACAACAGTGTAAGATTGTTTTTACTGGTGATTTTGACTGATGTCGTTCACGCGTGTGCTTCGAGAGGTTTCCCGGTGTCTGATTGTAAATATTAAATTAATACATAGAATGACATTACAAGAAATAAATCCCTAAAACATGGACTTTTTAATTGACGTGGTAAAAACCATTGAATCCCTTGGGCACTGGACACGTATTTTCGCATATGTATAATACATATGCGAAAATAATTGCGGTCGTCGCTTAAGAGGACATGTCACTAAAATGCGTACGCGAAAAATTCTTTTAAAAACATATTTTTGCGTTCAAAGAATATGATGGGTTACCGAGTGGTTTTATTGAAAAACATCTATGAACAAAATTGTAGAAGAGATTCAAATTTGGTTCCGTAAGAAGTCCGATTTTCGATGTTTCAATTTAAAGTCCTACAAATAGGTAATTGTTAAAAAAAAAAACAAATATGAACCGAGCAAAAATCAGAAATCACCTGTACAGTTTTGTTTATAGGTATTTTTAGTATATAACCTCTCAGTAATACATATCCATGGAATTTTCCAATCCTATTTTCTTTTTATAAGAAAACCACATAAACGCAATCGCATCCAAATTCATAAATCATAACTGGTTATTGATGAGTATACACTGTGAGGGCATATGAAAATGAGTCCAATTTCAGCAACTTTTAAGTCAACCTGTTTAACAATTTGCAATATTAAACTTATTTTTTGGCCTGCAAATTTGGTCGGTTATGCGTGCTGTGCTTGCGGTGTGACCAGAATGCGGAAATTGTTTGCTTTCAAAGAGGCAACCAGCAATAAGTCATAATAATGTAAATACATGTATACATGAGTGAAAACCGGCTGAAAATTGTAAACATTTATTTATTATACGTCGAAACTCGAGCGGGTCGACCGAGCACAGCTTGACGTATAATAGTGTAGACCGTTGAACCCCCTTCGCTAAGACTAGATATCTTATTTTAACCCGACTACTATCTAAGACCGTCTTGAGTTTAATTTAAAGGGTTGTATTATTATTGCCATACTAGAGTCATATTCATATAATATATCATTACACGCAATGGCGTATTTACGATTTTTGGTTGGATGCGCAGGGTTTTAGCAAGATCCGATATAGCCTAAAAAGCAAGGCACCCCAAGCCATGAAAAGTTAAGCAAGCAATGTATACAACATTTTATATTTATATGGCAAACTAATATTTTGCCATAATATTCTTTTGTACCGTGTTTAAAAATAATAAATAATCACTATTCTGAGTTATTTTTAAGAGCTGCGAGTCTACGACATCTTGTTTTTCACGAACCAATGTGTACTATAAAAAATAACAACGTGATTTTATTGTAAAACGTCCGGTTTCTTATTAAATATTAATTATTAGGCATTAATTTAGATTTAGTATGATAATAATTATAACGGTGAACACTATTACACAACCTATCATTAATACTCATTATACGTTTATGACAATTAACAACATATATTATTATACAATATTAAATAATGTATTATCACTTATTACGTAGATGTGTGTTAAGATCGTTAGTGTTTCAAATAATTCTTAAGTCAATAATATTCCCTTGCGTATCGTTACGTATATACCTATACGGTGCATTTCCATATTCCATCGTTTTTCGTATTCAGATTTGCCCCGTTCATCGCTGTGGCCTTTTTGTGAATCGAGTGAGACAATCGATAATCGAAATCGTTCGTCATACAATATAATAGAATTATCATTAATATCACTAATAATATTAGTTGTTACTTATTTCACATTCAGTTGGTAGTCTGCATCGCAACGCAAAAGTCAAATAATATTATTTTTGGACGACGGTTTGCGCTCGTGTTGAGTTTACATAACTTTAGAAACAAGAACATATAAGGCAAGATACATACATACACAATATAATAATGTTATTATACATATAGGTATGCAATATGCGTCGTATGATGGTTTAATATTATTGCGGAACGAAAAACGTAGTGAACCTGTTGCATATTCAATGCTTCATTATTATTCACACAGCGAAAAAAGACCTTTAACAGTACAGTGGCAACTGGAAAAAGAAATAATGTGAGTAGAAATTCGTAATAAGGCTGCACGCATTTGGTTACCAATTGGATTTCACGGGAAAAATATTCATTCAAACTCCAATCCACCTTAAGCACCACCTAATTATCCTAGTGGTTGTTTTTAGTTTTATTTGTAAACCTACTATATTATGACTATTATAATTGTGGCGCGGACACAGCTTTTAAAAATTACAAATTAGTAAGTACCTACCATAAAGGATGAATATATTCTAAATTACATTATAGTTCACCCATTTTTATGAAACACTATATTATATTATAGTTAAATCAGGTATAGTTATTAAAACTGTAATACCTACTGACTTTTTCTTAATTATACTCAGTATATATATATATATTATTAATTATACATTTATCATTATTACGTATGAAATGTGCAAATTGTGATAATTAAAAAAAAAAGCAATAACAAATTTTAATATTAATTTAGGGTTTGGGATTTAGGTACACTAGATAGGTATAGTAACTACTAAAAACTTGGAAATTTGTAAATGAGAATAATTATAACTAAAATTGTTTTTAATTATTTTAATTTGGGTATTAATTATTTATCATTAAGAAATCATTTTAATACGCTGTCGGGTATATATTTTATAGATATATATGTTTAGAGTGCACCCATACAGAAACAGTTTAGAAATGTTTTTTCTAATGACTGAACTACTATTATATCAACTTCACTATTTAAATTTATAAAAAAAAATACCAATTGGCAATTTTGAATTTTGATTTTGTGTGTAGGTATATATATATACAATAATAATAATATTAATAAGCAGATTATTTATTAAATGCATTTTCGATGTCAGTGTACACCATATTTTCACGTAATTAAATAACAATGTCTATGAGAATAAAATATATGGTGTGTTTCTATATTGTTATTTATGCTATTAATTAAATCACTTAGTTATCGTTTACGTGCCAGTATTATACCTGCATATTGCCTAAGTATGAATAATAATAATGAAGCAAGTCAATTCATAATAATGAAAAATGTATATTTTATTGTTGGGAAATTTTGAATTTCATTGGTATATTATAGTCAATTTATGGTTAAATCATCAAATGAAATGGACATATCATATTAACGCTTGCTTTCTGTACACTTTCCTTGACATTGTTTGCCGTGTATGTATCACGTTCACGATACATGATGTACTTAGCTGTAAAGGAATTTATTTGTAATGCAGTAATAAGTTATGCCTGATAGTAAATTGATAACGCATGAAAACAAATTTAAAGAGAACCATCTAATTACGCGAAGATATTGAATGGCGTACTGGCGTCACATTTGGCTCTGCGACATACTAGACAAATTATTTCAGAAAGTTGTTCATCATTTTAAATGCTTTTTAAAACAGCGTGTAAGTCTTAGGGTTACTTTTACACTTTCCAAATACTAATCACTTTTCAACGTTAACCCCCAGTGCAATAAGGTGCACTACGTGTTACAAAGTTTTGAAGACATCCGTTGATAGATGATGTAATAGATCATCTGTGTTTGAATTTTAATAAAAGTCCTTATTAGTATGTTATTATAATATTAAAAATATGATACATAATTGTATTGATACAATTTAAAATTGGTTACCAGAGTATGCATTGCCGCATTAGACACACAAGACTTACACACTCACATCTATGGCGCAGCGAACAAGCTAAACCCATGTGCGGAACATGCCTCTGTGTACCCTCCTTAAGACCCATAACTTTAGAATGTCCCACCTACCAATACGTTTCTTCAAAATTTAAAGTTAACACTATCTTATCCAAAGAAGCATTCGGACACGGGCAAAAATTAAGAATTATAGATTTTTTTTAAATGTTGATTATTTCACAACAAGAATATTTAGAACAACTCAACACAGTCTTATAATATTACAATTATTGTATAATATTATTGCCCCTCAAAAACGTAACAATTGTATAAAACTTTGAACTATCGTGGCTAATGAACAATTTTTTTTTTATGAATTGAAACTATAAAAGTACCTATCCTGAATTGTGACTAACTTCTGAAACGTTATGCTATCTTATGGTCTAGAGTCTAGACTATAGTGTATATTGTGAATAAATATTTCCATAGTTGAAAATTAACTATTTTATAATTATATACTATTCATGTACAAGGTTTTCATAATTTTTCATTACAAATATCTTAGAAAGTTTTTAATAAAAACACTTTGAAACAAATGCGATTGAGTGTTAGGTATACAAATTGAATTTTTATTTATGAAATCTGCAGTAGATAAAAATAACTAAGCGTTGAAAGTTGACACAATACGAATGGGCTGTTATAAAAAAAAAAAATATATACTATTTTTTTTTTTTGTTAGATATCAAGCTCCATACAATTTTACTTGATTTGTAAATTGATAACATCGTTGGGAAATGTATTAACGTCTTAAAATTGTTATTTCATTTTTAATAGCTTAAGTCAAGTAAACGTAGTTACAAAAGCTTATGTGTCATCATCAGTTACAGTTTAAAGTTCAACCATTTTTCTTCATAAGAAACAGTAAAAAACAATTTTACTTTATAACACTTTTTAGTGGTAGTTTTATTTGCTCGCATAATTTTTTTAAGTAGTTGAACTTTCTTAATTATGTATTTTAAAAAAAGGTAAAAAAAGTTTTATGATAAATCAGTTCTTAGATATATATTACATTTTAAACGATATCTTTATTTCATGGTTATTAGAATAATTTATAAAAACTAAATACATGATGTTCGGTATTGTAAATAATTAATTTTGCATTAATTTTAATAATTTAAAATAAAGAATTTCGTTTTGTTTAAATATAAATTGTATAAATAACATGAATAGAATATATTGTGTAATATTACATAGTAATGCATTATTGTTTTGATTAAATAGTGGTGCATACCTATTGTTTTAATTAAATATGTATGACAACTATTATTTTAAATTGTGGTTATACAGCAATTACTAATGAAACAATTAATGACTGTAGAAAGTAAATTTTCAAATAATATATAAATAAAGACGATGGATTATTATTAAATATTTAGAGTTAAATAAACATTTAAGTTTTCAAAAACGAAATTCTTTGATTTGTTTTTATTGAAACCTGTGGAGCCGAATGCTTGATAGGAATACTAATGAGTAATAATTTAGTCAAAACCGTTTTCTTTAATTTAAAGTGAACAATTTTCACATGTACAAACCTTGGTCACGAACGCAAAATTTCGATTTAGATTTGTAAAGCGTTTTGGTGAAAGTAAAAACGTGCTACACATATATAGTATATTGGTTGGTCGTTTTATAAAGTGTAAATATGCCAAAAGCAAACACTGCTAAAATAAATTTGCATTGCTACCTATACATTGGTGGACACCAAATAAATTTTCTATAATATATTTGAATTCTCTCAATATTAATTTCCTTATAAGAAATTTACTATTGTTGAATAAAAATTACAAAACTTCAATTTTAAATATCTATTTAAATATAAATTGGGCAATAAACGCATAATTATGTAATATAATAATTATCTATAATATGTTTAATTGTTTTATAGTTTATGTAAGGCTAGATGGTTAATACTTGAAATATTTTAATATGTAATACTAAATAATGTTAACGACACCATACAATAGTGCAATGATATTTTAATTGTCTTTATAATTCTGTACAGGTATCGCGGTATTTTATAATTTCAGAGATAATATTAGTAAAAATTAAAAACCTATCTTGAATCTTGATAATTAAAAACTGACATTACTTACGTGTAACAATATTTTTAATTATTTAACCTCTCGCTAGTAAATGTATGTATAATCATAGAAAAAGGCAAAAAGCAATATCTATTTATAGATATATATATATATATGTTAGGTCGTAATTAAATCTGAAGCAGGTTTATTATAATAGGTAATAGCTACTTTGTAAAGCTTAATATCACATTCGTGTTATTGAAATTAAAAAAGTAGGTGTATTGTATTGAATTTTGTTCATTTAAAATAGTATGGCTATAAAGTGTGATAATTAGTTGATGGAGATTTTTTGATTTCCGCGTGGATATAATAATCTTTGGAAGTTACGTATAGTGAACAATTTTAATTGAATTCCATGTTTATATAGACTATTTGGAAATCGCAATCCACTCTATAATAGCCGTGGTCGAGAGACGAGAATACGTCTGTTTAAAACGTTTTGAATCAGCCACTCATGACAATAATTGCATCTGTAATAATTTTGGTATGTAATATCATCGATTTTATATATAGTACCTATACATGCTATCTAGCTATAACCAAATAACCAATGATAATATATAATATTTGTATAATATATTGTTCGAGTACCTATATAATAATAGTATTACAGAATAGAACGATTACCCGCCAGCGAGTTTCATAAACATTTTATTATGATTGCTGATCGATATAATATAATTATAAATTATTATGATGATGTATTATATTATTATAATTAATATTCGTATTACCGTCCCAATACTGAGAGACGGAGACTTCGACATCACCATATTATATTATAACAGTGCCTAGTACACTATTAATACATAACATTACAATGCATTATATTGACAAAAATCAAAGCAGTATAGTATATAAATCACATTATCTGCTGACATGTGCACAGTGCACCATACAAATAGTAAAATATCGCACCTGTTGTGTAATTATTACAATAAATTATGATCATCGTCGTCATAGTCTTCGAAATGTCGACCAAATCAATCCCATTGATTGGGTATGTTATTGGCTCGTCGAACTGTTTGATACCTACCGGCTACTTTGGTACAAATACAACAGGAAAATAGTGTTGGGTATAATATAGCTGCCTAAGTGAATCTGATGTTGGTGTAGTGTCTTGATACGTTCCGGTCCAATGATATATTATTGTGATCACATTTTTAATCGAATTTTATTCCCTTCTCTTCCTCGCCTAAATTATGCCACGGGAATAACTATATTTTACATACAAAGCGATTCACCATGCATGATCACCCCTGTTCAATTATGTATTTATTAAAACTCCAACTTTTAGATTTTGTGAGTATATACTTATAAGTATAGACCATATTTCTTATTACTTACTTTGATTTGTTAAGCCATAAAAAAAATCTGCTTAAGAGTTTACAGTAAAATAGTAAGTTTTTAATTGAAAAAAGAAGTTGGTATCACCAATTACCACAGGACACTTGTAGTGTTACACTAGGAGTGCCTTAAATGGTATAGATAACAAATTTAAGTTATTCAAAATAGGGTCTCTCGTAGTATACGTATTCAAAAATTCAGAATTTGAATAAATACATTATTAAATGGAAAAATGGGGTGGGCATACTTGGCGAATCACCACGATCAGCGCACTTTCACTTCTCTTAAACGTACCTATATAATATGGTACCTACGTGCTCTTATTGTAATAATGTAATAATCATAATGCATTTTTTTTCTTGATCGATTAATAGCTGAATCACAATTTTTTCGATAAAATATTTAAAATATTGAATAATAATTTTGTATTTCACTTTTAATATTATTAATTTTTTTCTAACTTGGCCTAAATAATATTGTAGTATACCAATTACTTACTATAGTACCCCATCTAATATTATACTCCTGCTAAGCACATGATATAATTACACGCCTAGTATTTTATTTTTCACAGCATTAAAGCTGTTTTGTCATCAGTGTTGTAGGAAAATGAGTATATTATACTCAATTTATCAAAATATGATATTATTTTATTTGTGCCGTAAAATAAGTTGGTAAACATAAACAATTTAGATTTGTTCACTTTGCGTTTTAATTTGCATAAACCACTATATTATTTCGACATTATTATATTCGCAGTATTTGACTAATAGTTTTCTGTTTATCTTTTTTGGTTTCATAAATTATTAAACATCGTCAATGTTGCTATAAAATGTTAATATAATTTTCTAAAGTATAAAAATATTATGTTAATGTTAATACCTCGCCAAAAGGGTATTGCAACGAGAAAACGTTCAAAATTTGATTTTAAAATTACATTCATAAAATATGAACAATTTATTGTTTCTTCAAAACCTTAATCATATAACATAAATATTCAAAATGATTCACCGAGCATGCTCACTGCAATTTTCTATAGAAATAAAATAATTTTAATTATAATTTTCATAAATATTAAAAGTACTCAAGGACTAATTTTTCAAATACTTAGATTTTTTACCGACAACTTCCTTTTTCAAACGAGAATCACTCATTTTTTAAAGCGAGCGTGCTCGTGGAATTACCCATATATAGTTTACTGGGAACTTATAGAAATGCCAAGTCCAGTTGAATATAAATAAATAAATTGTAATTTAAATTCATTATCAAGTAGATGTAATTATGTTCTTCTTGTACATATTGTAAATTGTAATTGTATACAATTTATAAATCAACATAATGTTGGGCCACACATTTAGTGTAAATTATAATTATAATTTTGTACCATGTAATTTAAACGATCCTCGACAACTATAATTATTGCATAATTTATTATAATAGTCTTGGTGGTGCGTTATGGTAGTTTTCTTTTATTTCAACTATCTAATTATAGTTTAAATAATCCACTTAAATATTTAAGAGTGAACATGTTAATTATATTGAAAGGATTGTAACTATTGTTTTTAAATATGGAATTTTTTTTCTTGCTCTACTTAACAGCTCATGAAAAGTAGTTTAATTGTTATATAACTTCCATACTTATTCTATACATAAACTTTTATAACAGTCATCCTCTATCCTTTATCACCTTTATACATTAACGTAACTAATAATTATATCTTATTAAATTCGAGTAGATAGATACAGCTTATTAAATATAATCGTTTTGTAATGATATTAGTTCAAATAATAAAATAGTAACCAATTGATTTAATAATAAATTGTTATGGTTGTTAACCTAAAATTGCATTATTATTTAGCTGATATTAATACTTAAGCCTATAATATAGTTATAGAGTACTAACGAAAGAAAAATTACATAAATAAATATGCATTTTTTACAAAACGGTGTTCAGATGATTTTTTTGATAATAAATATTTTGATTTAAATATTATAATAATTGAGTGTTGTTTCTATTTAATAATATGATTTAAACAAAATAGAAACAAAGTAATAATAGATAGGCATATTATAGAAGGCACGCATTTAATTTTTTTTTTTAAATTCAGTGGGAAACTGCGTGGAATTGTGTATTATTTTTTAATGGGTGTATGTTTTTTTTTGTCGTTAAATCTAGAGTTTTTCTTATTTAAATTGAAACTATAATTAATGCATACTATATTATATGATATAATTAATAACAATACATGTTTTAATGTTCTGTATGACTGTATATATTTAGCTTATAAAAAGAAAACAAGAAATGTGGGAAACAAAGATTCACGCGTAAAGTTTGTAAATTGTTGCGTGCGTCTAAGTTGATGAACGGAAAAAAGTGAAAATTTTGGATTACATAAAACAATTAACCAGATTGTTATGATTTAAGCGATTACACTCATGTGACTTTATACTTCTAGGAAATGACTCTTTTAAATTTCTTTTTCTTTAGTACACTGAAAGTGTTTGTGTTTTATAACTAATAGTGACACAGTGTATTTTAATCTGAAAGCAGATGGTTTTATACTTTTAGTCCCAATTTTAGCGTAATCAACCAATACAATATACAAAACTTTTGACTTTGATCTAGTCCGTTGCTTAGGATGTTCAATTTAATCTTAAAATAAATACACGGAAATTAAAATATAATAATATAATATTTACATTATCTATAAATTTACGAATATATGTTTTGACGGCACAATAAGATAATTATTGGTTTGACTTTTAATTACCTCCACGTAAACAAGATTCACATGATATTATATTAGGTATCGTATTTCAGTATTTGTTCCCATAAATATATAAGACTGTTTGTAGAGAAAATAATCGAATATTAATAGTTACTTTTCTAATAACAAACTAAAGAAAAGCATAAATGTTTCAATGTTTAGTGGTATGTATAATATCCTTGTATGATGTACCTATGTAGTATGTACCTACTAACTATATTATACCTATAACAAAGCTTATCAGAATTTATTGAAATCGTTCGTTTTTATACATGATTAGGTGTTAGTAAATTGTAGGATATATAGAGGGGGCTCGCACATTTTTCATTCCAATTTCCTCCAGGTGTTTTCGGAAGCAATTATAGCATACTTAGATTATAATTTAATTGACCGTTAGTATAGGTGCGTGTGTTATATCAATTTTCGTAATGTTCAAAAATATTTTCGTTTTTTGTACCTACTATTTGTCAGCATAGGTATAATTATTTGCTATTATATTCTGTTTTATTACCAATTATTGCTGTGTTGGCATAATATTATTGAAATATTACTTTTTACAACTGATTATTTACCGTGGTATTGACTGTAGCCAAAGTCCTATTTATTCACTATGATTATATTCATATTAAAAACATTTTCGTATTATTAGGTAGCATAGGGATATTGAATTGTTATCATTATGCCATCACACATTTATATTGATTTGTTATTTAATTTATTAATTTGTCCTTTAATGTAATTGTGGACATGTATATTTCTGGATTAACCGTTATGTGTACGTTTGTAATTATTTTTTGGTTCATACCTTTTTATTCAATATGTTACAAAAAACTAAAAAGAGAACAATAAGAACAATTTATGATAAATAAAGGTCAAAATAAAAAGGCAGATTAAACAGACTGTAGATGCCTCCCAGCGTCCGTACTATACGACACGAGTGAGACTTTATAGTTAAGCTAGCAGGTCGCGACACCACTATATTTTAATTATTTTTGGCTTTGAAATAAAAACCAATGTTGAGATTTAACAAAATAATATTCAAACATTTCAAACTATAGACTAATTTATCTATCAGAAGCGATTCCAGTACTAAATGGCTAACTACCTAAAATAGAGGAGGCAACTGAATAGAATAATATTTTATAAAATCAAGAGGCAATTTTAGTAAACTCGGGCATTTCGAGTGTCATATATTAGTAATCGAAGGTAAATTGTTAAAAAAAAATTGGTACTTAAAATAGCTTAACAATAATTAAATAATAAGGAGTTCTCAGACTCGTTTTATTTTTATAGTTCAAAACATTTTATTCTGCGTGTATATATAAAAACTCAAAGACACACATAAATGTATTTTATTTTCATCAGTAAAAACAATTGAGTTTTTGTTGACTATGACTGTAGCCCTGTAGGATGACCTGCGTAACTGCGTATGACAGGTTTTCATTATTTTAGAATATAATATTGAGTTTGGCGTCGTAAATGATAACAGTCGATTTACTTATAGAGAAGATAATCACCGTAGATTGTAAATATGAAGTTTTTTTAATTGTTTTCAAAAATTGACATAAGTTTTAAAAAAAATGAATCAGTTATAAAAGGACATTTAAGCGCAATTTTTGTTTTCAGTTTTTTATCACCTTTTACAAAAATTCTGTAATAGGTTTAATGGTTTATATATTCAAAGTAATTCCTTACTACCTATGTACCTATATGGCTATATGTACATATTATTATTATGAATATATAATGTTAATAAAGTTTAAAAAAATTTAAATTTGATTAAATTGTCAAAAATAATATGTTATTTAAATTTAAAAAATATGTCCAAGTTCTACGTAGGTATTTAATTTATATTTGTTATCAGCGACCGGGAACCAAATATGAATGGAATTCAAATTGTTAAGGGCGCTTATTGGCAACACTATATTTGATAACCGAATATATAGTTTATATTCCTTTATACTATACCTATACAATATACATATCTTAATATGTTAATTTTACTGGATAGGTACCAGAGTTCAATAATTTGATTATCAATACGTGGATTCATGAATTGTTTGAAAAGTTACAGTCCATCAAAGTACCTATGGTATTTTATTAATATTTAGTACTGTTGTCTCGAAAATATAAAAACCGGCTGTTCTCACCGAGGAGCGTTTGTTGTACATTTCCGCTAATAAAAATAATTAAATATTTTTTAATCGTGTAATTATTGTTGACTCATTATGAATGGTTTTCCCACGTGTAACATTACAATGCGATTTTTACCCGGATATCGTTTATGTTAGTCCAAAGTCTAATTATATGGGTGTTTACTCAAAGTGGAGTACCTAATTCTTTTAAGGTATCTAATTAGCTGTTTAAAAATATAATTGATAGAACTTTCACGTTAATAATACATTTTATTATAGAATCACAATTTTTTTAGTATAGGTAGGTTACTACTAAAAAAAATGATTAATATATATATTATATCAATTTATGTTTTTTTACAACACAATATGATTTGATATTTATTGAATAACTTGGCTACTTATATTATGGGAGAACTATGAGTTTGTCTGCCGTCTGGAGACAACGTACTTTTTTATATTAAGATAATTATTTTGTGCGATGGTTTCAAAAACGTAATATGTATACGGTATGATAGATAAAGACCGATAACGTGATATGAAATTATTTGATGATTTTTTTATAATAATTATAAAATTAGTCAAATTTGTCCTTTTTAAATCATCCTATAATAATAACAGTGGATTATTAACATACGATTATTAACATATTATTAACATATTATATCGTATATAATACACGGACGTATTTTTAGTAAATTGTATAGTTCATGTGTATAGTATTAAGTATTATAGTACTATAGGTATAGTATGAACTTACATAGGTAATTTACAGTTATTTTAAACTTATAAATAGTGAGTCTGGACTTTTACTCCTGCACTGAAGTCGTGGGATACAGCAATATTAGAATATTATATACCTAAATAAATAGTTTATCTATTATAAGAAAAACGTTTAAAATCTTTCGACCAATATATAATAGTAAACCCCAGTTGTAAGGAAGTAAAAATAGATAAATCTACCATTGTATTATGTTTTGTTATTAATATTCAAAGAATTTGTTCAGCTTTTTCAAGCATGTGCTATTAATTATTTCCTATAAAAATAGTTATAAGCTCTTAAATTCATGTCAGTACGATGCAGGATTCAAATCGAAATTATTTGGTACATTACTCAACTTAGAGTTACGCGTCATACTGTCATAGTCATAAATTTCCTATATAATATTAAGTATAATATATTATATAGTAGAAAATAATATAAATGCATTTTATAATAGCTTTATTTCAAAATATTACTACATTTATGTGTAAGTTCAATACTGTGTCATAAAAGTATCTTAAACCTAAATGATTATTATCTTCAATATAATATCTAGTCCGGTTCAATAGATTATTTTAGTTAAATATCATATAATACTCTTGGTGGAATTCCAAACAGAAATATATAACTGAAATACCATTTATTTTTCGCCGGTTCAGTATAATAATTCAAACTTCAAAGCACACATATGAAAAAGGTAATTGACAATTATAAATTAAGAACTCAAATATTGATTAGTCAAAAAAGTTATAATACTCATTATCAGTAAAAAAACAAAAGATATTTAAAATCATATTTGAATCTAACAAGAGGCTTGAGAGAAAATATTATGTCCAGCCCGTCGAACCTTTGCGTAGGTTCCATAATTGCCGTAGGTACCATACAGACATTTTAAATGAATTAAATAACTGCTGTTGTAAAAAGTAATTTTATTTATAAGAATAAACGTATAACTCTTTTGTAATGTAGGACTCTAGGTGCATAATTAAATTAATTCTTTATTTAAAGAATAAGTCACGAGTTTATATTTCTTATATGTTCTCAAAAAATATATATGTATATTTCGTGAACTATTTATTTTTTTTAAAAATGTAAGCGTTTATTATTTTGATACATAAAATTGTATTGGTTATTAAATTATATTCAAAGAATCAAACTTTCCGACTTATTATAATTATTAAAATGATTATTTTTACTCAAAAGAAATTAGATTAAAAAGAGTAGGAACCTACTGCATTGGTATTTTTCAATTTATACATGATCTATAGAAAAATGTGATGTATTATGTGTTAATATTAAAGTGTGCCAAATTAAAATGATTATATTTTCTTGAAATTGCTCAGTTTAGATAACTGCCGATCATTTTTTCTCTAACATAGATTGGTGATAATTAGTAATTATCACGAATGTTTATTGATTATAATATTATCATATACGACAAGTTTTTCTAGTTTCGAGGGACATAATTAAAAAATCTCGACTGGACGTTTATATTGTAAGCTATTATCAGTCACTATTAACGATTTTGATCCCTCAAAGGCTGTTCTATAAATACATTCGCATTGTTTATGAAAAATCCACGTAAAAAGTATACCATTTGGTTCGACAGATTATGTTCAAATTGTCATGTCAAAAAAAAAAACCTACTATGTACAGAGAATAGTGGTCAGACTCACGTTCCGATTCGTTCATTGTGTTACACATAAATAATTGCAGTCAGGAAACGATCTGAGTGGAGCTTGATTATATTATAATATATTATAGTTTATAAATGGATCTTTATTTTAAATTCAGTATTCTGGAAAAATCAGGATCTTTTAAACAAAAAAGTTATTGAATTATATCTGTGCATCTGACTTCTCAATTAACATAACTACACGTTTTTAACTATACTGTCCATCAGCTGATAACAAAATGAATAAATTATATGATTACCCCTTAAAAAAATGAAGAATGCAACATAATTATCACAGTACCTAGATTATCATTTATCAGACAGATATCATAATATTAATTACTAATATATGTTAAAAAGAATTAAAAACGAATAATATGTCATTCCTAATAATTTACAAAGTATTATCTACGAATTAATCTCATATTATAAACAATCTTTTTTGTATGAAAATTATAATTCACTGACCATATAGGTACCAAACACGTAGGACGTAGGTAACTATTGTAATTTACTTACACGATGTTTTTATGCAGCTTATTATACACATGTGTAATTTCGCTTACAAAGTAGGTACTATTTTTTGGAATATAAAATTCTATGGTATTCTGGTTTTGTCATTAAATTTTGGTTTTTGTTCTCGGAACACAATTTTTTACCGTACAATATTAAATATTATCTCTTCCCGTAGTATCTTAATAAAGGATCAACATATTATACGTATATAATAATATTATATTACATATTATATATTTATGTGTGTGCATCAACCTTTTTGAAAATAAATACAATTAGTATTATATCTACCTGTTAGACTAATTTGCATGGAAACTAATTAGTAAAAAAAAAATTAATACAGAAATTCAAAAAGATTCTAAAATAAAAAAAAGAAATTCACCCAACAGTAATTAAGTCATCAACGATTATCTTTTAGCATTTTTATAAAGGCATTGTTAAAACACAATGCAAGTCCACATTGCATGTATGGATACATTAAATATAACCATTTTTCATAATGATAAAAATATGCTGATAAATCAACAGATCGTCACGTCTTATGTTATAATGTATAATATATACAGTGTACTATACATTATATATATTTTAACACTTTGCACTTTGCAGATTTAAAAATATTGTGATGGCAAAAATTCGTCATATTTTTTTCAATTGCATAGGGATTATAGATACAAAAAAATAAAACAAAAAGGGAATTAAGTATTACCACAGTTAAAATTCACCAATAATAATTTTTTTCTTTAATTAAATTTTCAAAAAATTGCCTAAATATTATTTTTTAGTATTAAATAAGCTCCTAGTTATTTACATACATTTCAATAACAGATAGGTTACATTATACTAGTATACTATTATTCATTTGAAAATATTATGTGAGTACTACGTATAATATTTTATTATATACTATAAAAAAATAATAAAAAAAAAATGTAAAAACTGTAATTAATGTAAAATGTACATTATTTAAAAAAATATATTGCTTTGAATTTTCTAATACTTAGTTGACAATTTTGTATTATATAAAATATGTCAAATTCGTTATTTGGATTAAATAATTCCCTAAAATAGGAACATCGGATAAACATGAATTATCATAAGATGCATTGATTTGATGGTTTTTATGAAAATACAAAACGGTTGAATTGAATGAAAAAGTTTTTAATTTTTTTTTTTTTATTGAAACAGTTTTCACTGTTTTATACTAATTTCGTTTTCTATCAGAAAATATTTGTTTTTAAAAATAATATTAACCTTTATTTAAATTAAATTAATATTTTTAAATGTTTTGTACATATTTTGTACTATTGTTACGATATTATGTTAAATCATTTTTACGTGGAATATTATCTAATATAATATAGTTTATGAATTAGTTTAAAAATATTTTATAAAAACTATCAATAGTTAAAAATGTTAAATAACAAATTAACTTTCGTACCTAAATCTAAAACATTTTATCAGTTCATTGTATAATAGAATTTATTTTACAACTTATTAAATAATTGTATTTGTATTAATACAATTCTTTATAATTTTTTTTATAAGTTTTTTTTTTATAAAATCATACTTTCTTTGCTTTTAAATAGGAGTTAATTCGTGTTAGTTTGTTCGTAGAGTAATTTTTTTAAACAATCGAATAAACCATATTTTACAAAATTGTTTTGTAAATAATTTAATAATGTCATTATTTTGAAAACTTGAATTTGTATACCTATTCCTTTATTAAAACTATCCTCTATACAACTATATCAGTTACGAAAAGCCATTACATATTTTGGGTATAAATAACTTTTTTCGGCGAACCGATTCAAATCGAACGTTGGATGGGACGCGTTCTGTGTGCTTATTTTTTTACTCCAAAATACATATAGCTACTTACATCCGTCAACAGTTCTTTCAATCTGGTCAACCGGTCGTCATTTCCCCGGGTGGGTAGGTATCTCGCCTCTGCCATCATGTACGGGGCGACGACCACAGCGGCCACGAATCCGACGAGAAACAACGCGGAAAATTTACCTGCCATCGTCTAGAAGAGAACAAAACACAAATACAAAAATTAAGCGCACAGGATGTTGAACAAAATTATAGATCGTAAACCAGAGTCGTTTGGTTCGAGGATCTATATGGCTTGCGCGGTCATATAATATTATACAATAATAAACGCTATGACATCACAATATGTTATAACAATAATAATATCGTCCAAACGATTTCGCCGCTGATGAAAACCTACCTTTGTGTGTAGTAACGGAAGATAAGAAAATCGTATGAATGTATAATATATATATTGTTAGTCGTAGGCTATACTGTTGTCTTCTATAGGTACAACCACGAGCGCTGACTGACCGTGCGATCGGAAGAGTTCGAGTCTCGAGCTTCGGGTGCAGATTTTTATAGTGACGGCCGCCGTACTCCACGGGGTTGCGAGTGGGTGTACGTTAAGGTCTGCGATGAATGAACGGTGCTCCGATGTCACGTGCTTTAACGGCCAATGCGGGCCGTGAGTCATACCCCGTAAGCGCCACACCCCCACGCCGGGTTGTACGCGACCAGCGCCGGCCACGATATCACCACCACAGTGTGTTATGTATATATTATACATATATGTTTATAATTTATATATATATATATATGTTTATAATATGGCGTGTATTGTATACAGTCAACTTATCATGTTATATATATATACGTTGCACTAACGCTACCAATTTGCCCACTGATACTGTTTTCTCATTTTTATCGTGTCTCGTAAGTCGATAAAATATATGACGGCGTTGTTATTCTGGTGCGCCCTACAATCTTCCCCCCACTCCACATACGCCTCACGGTCGTCACCGCCCTTAAAACACGTTCATTCATGGTCCGAAATGAGTCCGACACACGAAACAATACTCCGTCGTACGATATTGATATTGCTATTAATATTATATGTTGCAGTTCGGCTGCGCCGTGTCGTCGTCGTTCTCGCTAAATATCGACAGATTGTTCTCCTTCATAATATTATGTGCTATAATGTAAGGCAACCTTTCAAACGTTGCTTATATATACCGTCTAAATAATTTTTAAAAATAAATAGGCGATAATATTTCACATGGCGAAAATACTGAATATCCATAGTATATAGGTACCTATATAGTATTTTAAATTATTATTTGTATTGCTAAGAAAATCGAATTACCGGTACGCATATGACGTGTTCAAATAAAACGTTTTAAAATATTTTGTTTTCGAGTTTATATAAATAATGTATTTGATGTTTATAATAATTAATAAATAACTACTTCCAAAATAATATCTTATATCATTATGTGTACCTGTTTTTGGTTTTTGTTTCTAAATTACGTACCTATTTATATTTCTACGTTATCTATTGTATTTATTTCTTATCTTTATATGAATATAAAATATATTATACATAATATATCAGCGTAGATGTAAAAAAAAAAATATTAACACAAATATCATGTGAATTATGCATAAAGCATATTAATATATTATACTATACATAATATACGATCTAAAGATTTCAAATTCTAAGCAAAATATTATATGGTGACATAATAATAATTTAGAATAGCCGTATTTTAGATAAATCTAAGAAATTATGACAGATTTGAAAAAAATATAGAACATTAGTCATAATTAGATAAAAAGTTATTTTTAAAGAACTTCATACATAACCTATACACTAAGCTTCCTTGCAAGTTGCAGTTACAAAAAATAAGACAACTTAGCTGTGATAAATGCTTAAAAAGTAATCTGCACTGAATACAGACACATTATATATATTTTATTATGTAAGTTATGAAAAATATCATTCTTAAAATACTATTTAGTCATTTAGATTTTATATAGGCACTTAACTACTTTAATGTTGAAGTGCATTTTAATTCCTCCAAATGGCTAAAGGTATTTAAAGTGAATAATTTTATTAAAAAATGGCCAACGATTTAAAAATTTGTTTTATAGATACAATAACTAATAGCATAACCATAAGAAATTAGAGTTCAATTTGCCTACGACTGCATTGATTTAAAAATAAATGTAGATCATGATCATTGTAAATAATTTAATAAACATTAATTCAAGTCATCGTGGAATCAGAATAAAACAATTTTTATTTATTCAAATATATTAGGGTACCAATAATGACAACCAATTTAGGAAGTTATTTGCTCCAATCGAATAGTAATTTCTTTATTATTTTGAAACCTACTTGGTTGATTGTAATATTGGGTATATTGGTATAATATATCGAATAAACAGTATTTTAACATATTTTATTGAATGCCTTTTAATTTAAAACCATATATATTCACTATAGTGAAAAAATATCCAACTGAATAAAACCTTACGATATTATGCTAGGTTCTAAATGTTGAGTACCAGCCTACTTATGTACATTGTACATTCATGTTGAACTTAATATAATATACATATACGTACTACCATGTCCTAGCTGATTCTCAAACATAATGGTATTGGGACGAGTTTTAATATTTTATAAAGTCGATTATATTATTATATTTTTGCACTTCAACATTCATTCGTGCATATTATTTTGTATTATTTCATCGCCTAATAATGTCCGGCCATTTAATGTGCATAATGACAACAATCATGGAGGTGCATCGAAGCTGGAGATGTCCGTTTCATAACGAAGTCGTTAAAATAACGCAATAAAAAGTCGACGCTTCAAAAACCGTCAGACTCCCCCCCCCCCAGAAAACCACCGACAAACCAATAACATGGTGTCGAGGAATGTGTCCGGATGCCAATATCGGGGAGGATATCGAGGAATATGTTTTTTTTATATGACGTGCTATATGGCCAATATATAATAATATTGTCGGCGTTAGATTTGCGCTTAACCAATCTCCACATTGACAACATGAAATTGAAAAAAAAAAAATAAACGTTCATTACAAAAATCTAATAATGCGTTTTGCAGTTCGATCAAATCATGATTTTGCAACACGGATTCAGAATAATATATGCACGTCTATGTGAATTATGAATATTATGTGTACCGCGTGGTATTTGTGAAACGTTATATGTGGATATGATGTGTGCCATAATATTAATTTCATTTCAGATCTTGTGAAATCGTCAATTTATCGTCGTCATAATATTATTTATGTACACACACGATGCCGTTACTACCTATATATAGGTACACTTTGGTCGAATGAAAAAAAATCCTATTACCGGTTATAGGGCTTTAAAAAATATTAAGCTATATTATATGCGTAATCGATGAAAATTAATTTAATTTACACGAAAAGAAAATGAATAATGTGGTTAGGTACCGGTGATTCGCTTACAATAATGATATTATCTACCTATCTATTGTGCGGGTATAGTTTTATCACACTCGTCCAGTCTCGTTCCCGGCAATGTTCCGGTGATTTTAAATCCATCGATTCTTTAATTTGGTTATACGTCTTAAAACCTAATAAGAATTTTTTTCCAGTAGCTATTAATGGTTTAATATGAAATATCAATAATTTGTTAGTTAAATTTAAAAAAAAAATTATAGAAACACAAAGTTTAAATTAAGAAGCCAGTGTCATCTACTATAATAAGCTAAAACCTATAAAATACAAATTATATTTTAGGAAATTAAAGAGCACTTTGATGTCAAAAGAAGGAAAGCATGAATAATAATAATAATGTAATTCTATACCTATACATTAAATTACGCAACTTTAAACTCAGAATAATAATAAATAATAGACTAACCAATACAAGTTTTTTAAAGATATACAATTAAAACATCTGTATAAAATAATTAATTTAGTATTTTGAGAGTTTTGATAAAAATATACTTCAAGAATGCAATTAATTTATTAATAATAAGAATAAAAACAAAAGTTACATTTATAATTAATATAAATTACTGAAAAATAAAATAAAATTGAAAAGACTGAAAAGTTTTACTTAATTTTCTAACCTAACAAAAAGTCATAATTTGTATAAATATAATATACTAAAGTATATTTATTTTTAAATCTGGTTACGATAAATGTACCTAATTGTATACATATTTTATTAGTATTGGAACAGTAAACGTCAAATATATTATGACGGTACGCTGACGTACGCATATACAAACATACAATACTTTCGTTTTTTAATTATACGTCTTTCTAGAAGAATGTATCCAGAACTCAAGCAATATTAGAAGCTAAAATAATTCAAAATTTCAAAGTAGGTAATATAATTGTCAAGTGTACCTATACAATAAGTTGTTTTTAAATATTGCGATTCAACAAACATGGTCAGTGGTTCTCTACCCTCTCCCATTTTCCCCTTAATAAAGCATTGTATTTTTAGATATCTACTAGATAGCCTTTTTATTGAAAAATTGCTAAGCAAATAATTTTTTTGAAGTAAATTTTCAAATAGTGCATCTTAATAGAAATCTAAGTAGTATCAGAGTTGTTAAGCTTTATGAATGTACTTTGTTAGGGTAATAATCCTTGGTTATGAGTTAATAATTTACATCAAATATAAAAAAGATAATATTATTTAATATAGTTTTCTCATTTGAAAAATTTGTTTGTATTGCCAAATGACTCCTTAAATGTCAAACAAAAATATTTTAATATATTGAAAATATGACGGTCTCATGTAAATTCAAAATTCAAAATGTTTAGAATTTAAAAACATTTAAGACAAGTTTATGGTATATGCAATATAAATGCCTGGTGAAACAATCTGTTTAATACGTGGATTGTACATTCAATATAATAAGTGATGGAATTCTTTGTGCCATTTATTGTGGCTTCAATATATAACAATTTATAATAACATACAAATCACAAAATAAAATATCTGTAATCAAATTATAAGTCATATACCTAGCTTAGTTACAACAATTATTGATCAACCACTTTTTTCGTAAAAACAGATTTTATTATTATTATATTTTTAAAATTTGAGTTCGTGAATGAATCTAATGCTGCTTGTAATACTTGTTTAATATTGGAGAGGAGAATTGAACGTGACATTTTTTCCTTTGGACATGGTTGCCACAATAACGATGTTTTTTTTGTTCACGATTTGTTCATAAAGTATAAAAAGTCTGGACCAGATATTATGTCGCTAAAACATTTAAAAATCAACAGCGTACAATTATTTCAACAACAACATCTACCATGGACCATAATATTATACGACACAAATTATAAGTATATGTGAAAACTCAAAACATGATATATTATAGTTACGTTAGTGGTTAGTAGAAGCAGAACAATGACTGGGGAAGTCGCTCTGCTGTATAGTAGGTTTTGATTGTATATCAAAATTTAATATAGGTCACTGCAATGGATAAAATGTTAAATTTTAATTCAATGATAAATCATAACATATGTACAAAAAATGATTCTGAGCGGATACTGTATCACAATGTCACCCTCTATTTATAAGGATATTTTATAATTCATTTATGTAAAGTATTATTAGAAATTTATTTTTCTATGAGTAGTATGGTATGACAAACTCGTTTTCTAATTAATTTTTTCCAATATTTTTATGCACAAACAAAAATTGTAACATACATAAATTAATCAAAAAAACTCAACAATTTAAAATATTATATTTGCTTACGACAATTTCCTTACGATTTTTAAAAATTTTGTTTAACGTTGGTCGGGGAATTTTCAGGGCTAATGCGGATTATCTTTGAGAACATTTATCCAACTTATCATAACGAACGAGTAAATCTTTTTTTCTTTTATTGTCAAATATTTTCGTTTGGTCGACATTTCAAAAAACACATCTGATCATGAACAGAATAAACTAAATGACACAAGTACACGACGCACAAATTGAATGACATAATTCAACGTACAACGTTATACTGCCATACTGATAAGTTCAAAAATAAAATGGGTTTTATAAATTAATCAGTTTGAAATACCATAAAAACAATGAGATTGTTCATAAAAGTGATTCAATTATCTGGTACCTAGTGATTCTAATAAAAAGTCAATTTAACATTAGTAACATACAATTTGGTTTGGGATTTTCATTTTTGATTCTAATAAATGGTTGATTCTATAAACCAGTGATCACATTAAGCGGAACCCACTGTATATAAATTGTACAAAAAAGCCAAAATATTTTTAAAATTATATCTTGTCTCGAAAATTTTAATATAAATATTTAAGTTTCTAAAGTCATACATTTTTAAACAACAACAACAAAACAAAATCAATTTAGTCAAAAACAGATTTTCTTAATAAAAATATGGTTTACCTAATTTATATGTTTTTCCCGATTTGATGTTCTGAGAATTATTAAAACTTAGCACCAAAATAGCATTAAAATTTAGCACCAAAAAACTCACTCAAAGGTGACATACAAAATAAATATACTGTGGACTCCACATAATACGGGCACCGGTAAATTTGAGCAAAATTGACAAAATATGGTCATCTCAATTCCAATGTATACTAAATTTAACTATAATATCGGTTTATATGGCCAACCACTCAATGTGGGCAAATGAGTTAGTTCCATTGCGTCTAGTGCCTACATTAAGCGGAATCCGCTGTATAAAAATAAGAGGGGAAAATCAGTATATATTTAGCGCATACCTTGTAGTTGAGTAAATCACTGTGATGGATGTGTAAAATAGAATTCAAAAGTTAAAAAAAAAATTTAAGTTAATTAAAAATTCAATGATAAAGAATGATTTTGAGCTGAAACGGTTAATCAGCATATTCCTAAGGATAGTTTATTGTACATTTATATTTTATATAGCTATTAGTAATTTATTTCTGTACTTATAATATAGTAAGTGTAGGTCAAACTAATTTTTGCCAAAAACATCGCATGACTCATATAATATTATTTCATCTAATATAATTAGCTACAACAAAGTGTATAATATAAATCATAATATTGTTTTCTAATATAAATTATAGCAATAAAATGTATAAATTACTTTACAGCTCCTTAAAAAATTAAATATAATAAAAGCTTATTAAGGTTCAGGATTTCTTCAGGAAATATAATTTTGAATCAGCAATCAGCAATCAGTGTTCAAAAAATGCAAATGTAATAAATTGTGTAGGTAGGTATTATTATTTATTTTAAACAATAATATAGAAGTAGTAGTAAAATAAACTATGTGTGACGTACTACTGTAAAATTAATTTATTATAATATTCAAGTATAATATAGTATAATATAATCATTAAAGGTACAGGTTGTCTAAAATATATTATAACAGTGTAATTTTCAAATTAATAAATTACCATTTATCTGGATCAAAGCAAAAAATAATTAAGGTTAAGTAATGGTAATAATGGTATGGTAATAAATAACAAAGATTATATGAATTTGTTTGTGTTTAATAAATAATTAATTACTATAAACAATATGCGGGTACTGGGTAGGCAAAATATAAGTAGGTGTGCTATTGTTGAAAAGTAATTGCATGTTTTAAGGAATTTTTTTTATGATTTATGATAAAATTTAACCGATGATACTTTAATCTCGATGAAACACAATTAAAACATTATCCAACTACAAAATAATATGATACATACATATATATAAATACATTTAACTAATGCAAATTTAAATCTCATACAATATAGACACGCGTATTCCTTGTTTAAATATTATTGACTTCAATACATTGTAAGTACGACTAATCATCTCTTGTCTAAAATTTATATGATAATATAGAAAATCAAATATTATGAAATTGATAATACCGAATTATGTGTAAAATAAATTTATTTTTATTTTTGAAAACGGTCACAGTAAAATACTCAGTGTACGTTGGGTCTGTATATTACACGTCTGTTAGGTATAGTTTAATCTAATCAGAGGTGCCTTAAGAACACCGTTACACAGATGATATTTTATTTCCACAAACGTGGCTGCCATATTAGTTGACTAGATTGCCGTTATTCGGTCTTTCGAGGTAAAAGTATTAATTTATTTTAGTCTCCGGTTGCGTTCCGTACGTGGCGAAAATATAACTAAAATGTTATTTCGTATCCGTCACAGATTCAATTCTTTCATTTCTCTATCCCAACAGTAACAACAACAACAACAACAACAATAATAATATTTTAACAGGAAATGTTTTATTTTCTTAACACATACGTTGTGCAATGTACGAAAATTTAAGCAAAACAACACATTGCGGCGAATGTTGATTTTTCACGTATGTCCCTCGGAAAAGTTCAAAAACGGAAATGGTCGCTTTGTGTACGGTACACGTTATACAAAACACTACATTTCAAGTGGAGCGTCGAGTTGGTTGCCACTATAGTGTAAATTATACTGGAGTTGAGTATAACTAGTTTTTATGCATGACAACAAAATCAGCGATTCACCTTTGGTCCATTTGTAGTAAGTTTACAAAGTATGTGCAAACCCATTATGATGCTTGTCTGTTTATTTTTTTTCGAGATGATTTTGTATATCAAACAACTTGTTTTGTGAGATTGCGACTTAAATGACGTCTAAACCTTAAAGTACATAAAAGTGTACGGCTAAAGTACAAATTGCAATCGTTAAGAATAAAGCAGACCAAATACAGAATTACAGGCCACAGTTTCCTAGCTGCAGGTGTAATATTGCAGCAGCCGTGGGTTTATTAAATTTAAAATCAAAAGTGACGGGTAATTTCTCGAAATGACTTATAATAATTTCATCTTTTATAGGTATATATTTTTTATGTGAATTATTGCAACATCGTTCTATTGTTAGATAGACATTTTTTACATATTTAGATGTTAATTGCATTGAGCTTTATAAAATGTTATATTTATGTACCTACATATTAAACAGCATTCTCATGGAAAATGTAATTCATTTTTTTTTATTCCTCTTGTATCAACGGTACCTACAGGCTATAATTATAATTCATCACATTTGGTAACTCAAACATTGGGATAAAATGCTCAAATTCTATAAAGTTTATTCTAATATCACATCCATTTTATATTTTTATTTCTTGAAAAATCATAATCAAGGACTATTTTCTTATTAGTTTGAATATCTTAATAATTGAGAAACCACTTTTTTGAATTTTGAATTATGTATATCAACAGTTCCATAAAAATTATCCACTCAATAATTTAAAGTTAAAAAGAGTGTTCTCATTTCAAAAACAGAATCTTGTTGGTATTCCTATGGCCTATGACAAAAAAAGTAGTACAACAAATTTCGAGAATTTTAAAATAAAGTATTTAAAAAAAATTATAATCATTTGAATAAAGTCATTATTAAATGAAAAATAGGGGTGAAAAATGCTTGGGAAATCACCCTGTATACATTTATATCATTACATAACCATTTTTTTTATATTCATACAATATTTGTATATGTATACAATTACTTAATTAGTAATTATATATAATCATTTTTTTAAATGAGCTTTTAATTTGCATTTATTTGTAATATCATTGAGTTTAGATAGTACTATACAGTATTTTACTTTGCACAATGTTGTGAAATAAAATATTGAAGAGTTTGAGCATTTTCACCGAAGAATGGGGAAACTGTATTATCATATAGAACGAATAAGGCTATAAAAATGTACTAGTTTTGAACTTCGCATAATTTTAAAATTACAATTTCTTATCATGGCTTGATATTTTACTCTAACTTTTTTTTTATGTATATTTTCAACCTAAATCAGCTTCTAGAATTTTGATCTTAGCCATATATAATATAAATCATCGGAAAACCTACGATTCCATTTACTAGCTTAAGAAATATTTATATTTTTTTATCATTCCTAATTCGATTCGGGGTACGATCGCAGAAGTTATGGTGGTTGGCAATAACGGATATTGAAATCATGAATCACATGTGATAAATCAAAAACTTATTTCAAATGTTTACTCTTTTATCAAAATTTTTTTATACTATTTAAAAATTAATTGGAATCTGTAAAATTATCCAGTATCAAGTTGACTTTTAAACAGATAACAAAACAAAAATAAGTTCAACTATTGGGTATAGTTCCAGTAACATATTATAATTAAAAATATTTAAATATAACTTTTATTTTAATATGTGTTATTTTAACACGTCAGCATTAAACTATTTCCATTGAGAATAGATACCTACTAGATAGTATATAATATATATATGCTATCTATGCCCAATGATATTACTATATACTTTTTTATTTATGACAGAGTTAAAAACAATTTTTTTTTAAACCAATATTTTAATAAATGAAATAATTCATTTAGAAAATTCACATAAAATCATATATAGGTATACAACAGTAAATACAAACAGATATTTTATATACAACACTACCCTCATAACTCATGTAAGTTAAAATAACTTTTTTCAGTGGTAATAGTATTTTTTATTTTTTATTGTTACTACATTTTTATACAAATACGAATTTAACTTTTAATTTAACTTCAAACTTTACCTTTAACTTTCCCCCTAAAAAGAGGAATAGTACCTATCACCTCACACCTGTCACCTTCAATAGTCAAAACATCCCAAAATCCACAAGCTATCGCTTCTTAGTCGACTTAACCCTAGGCTAACGTCTAACTTGAGCTGACCACATTATAAAAACCAAACGAATTCTTCTTAACTCAAAGAGGAGATCTCTCTGTTACTTACTTGGTAAACATTCCATGCTCAGCATGAATACAAAGATTCTGCTTTACAAAACTCTTTTGATGCCTATCTGATTAATTCTATATATCAAATGACACCCTAAATTCGGATTTAAAAATAAAACCATTATTGGGAATTCTCATCGCAGCCTAAAAAGGCTATAAATAAAATATATACATGTTTTCATTGGGTGGCTACTTTTCTAACGTGTCTTCTCAAGTCATAAATATATATATTCTGCATACAAGCTTATTGTAATAAATAAATTATAAATTGTTTTTTTTTAAAATAAAGTTAAAAAAAAAACCTTTAGAAAATACTATGATAATTTATTTCCAAATAATCTCTATATTACAATATATTATAGTACATAGTACATTGTAGATAGGTACAATTGCTAGGTAAAATTTACCTTATTCGTTTCATTAAAAATTGAAGCAATATACCAAATTCCTAGTAGGTTTTAACCTTATTCTTCTTAAACATACGTTTATGGGTAATTTGTTATTAGTTAGAACAAGAATGTTTGATGTAGTTAGTGATCGTAGGTAGTATAATTAATTTATAAAAGCAAATAATTTAAGGCTTGAATTTTGTTTGAAAATGTGTAATTTCTATTTTATATCTAAAATTCATAATCAAAAAATTATTTTATATGAAAAAAAAATTACTTGGTGCAATGCTGCCAATAAACATTCCTGCTCCTAGGAGTGACAATAATAATTAATAGTACAATTTAGTGTTTACCCTAGGTATTAAGTTATAACCTTTTAATCGCAATAATCGCAATAATCGCAATAATCGCAATAATCGCAATAGAGTTGATCATAATAATATTAATAACGGTTGATTTCATATACATTAGTGCAAAGATAGGCAAGTTAATGAAAATAGAAACTCAAGCGAAGTTTGGTGAACACAAGCTCATTAAGTTAGAAGTGAGTTATAAAAGTAAAAATAACCAAACAATAAAAATTTGACTCACCAAGTAAATATTAATGTTGATATGGAAAAAAATATTAACTCTAATATCTACTTTTTTGATTACCCAGTGTCCTAGTACATGGATCTCATATCGATTATTTTCCGCCTATCTGTAAATTATTATAATAATATATTAATATAATCTAATTTTCTCAAGAAACTTATCAATATAACATATTATATTATAGTATTATTATTACTATTATAGTTATTAGATTATTTTTTCAAAAAGTAGGTATATACTATATAGTACGTTATTTTTATTATAATGTATAAAACTAAAAATTACAAAAATTTTTTTTATTTTAACTTGATAAATCAACCGAAAAATTTTTAGTATTTCAACATTTTATTTAACCAGATAAGTTCAAAATTACAAAATTTGTAATTTCAAAATTACAAAAATTTACTAACTAATTAGGAAAGTAAAAAGTTTAAAAAATATTAACTTTATGACTCAACTTACTATTTTTAACTAGGTAGTTAAAATAAAGATCATATATTTTAAGCAACTACAACCGACGGTGGAAAATGTCGGTCTCGTAATGTATTATTGTGTACCTATATAATATATATATTATTGTTAAAATCTATTTTCCTACTACACATTTCAAATGCTTTATATTTATTATGCATACAAAACCACAAGAGTACATCATTAGAACAAATAATACACACCTATACGGATTGCTTGGCTGTGATGTAACATTAATTGGATGCTATAGTTAGCAGTGACTAGTGGGGGATGAACACCACCATACATTTTCAAATTGGAAAATAACAGTAAAATCAATAGGAGGTTACCTAAAGGTGGGTAAAAATGTTAAATTGGTCTACTGTACCAAAATAATATACGACTCTTCGACGTTTTAAGTGGCAGTGTTTGATACGAATTTGAAAAGACTATCGTACTTTTTTTTACAATTAAGCAAACAATTGAAAAAAATAATAAAAACAATAAATGCAATGCGCTTTTGTTAAATGAGATTTGTTATTTTAAGGTACCTATGTTAAATTGATCAATTTATATAATATGACAATACATTTGATTGTTATTATTAAAAACAACAAACAGTACAAGTATACAATGCATATTACATACTCGTTAGTTTATAACTATTGTTTTGAATATAGAAATTAATTGGTTTATGAAATTTCATTAACTGAATAATTTGAATTAATCAAATAGTTAATCCGAATGTCCTATTTGTAATACTTAAATCAATGAAATTACATCATACGTATTTGCATGAATTTACATAGGTACCTAACCATAAAAAAGCGTTTACTCGACAAATGGTCAAACCGTATAAGTTAAATGAACCATAATCATACAATAAATTATGATTTTGGAGATTGGACAGTGAAATAATCAAAAATGTATTTTATAATATGTAAATCCATTTGAATGTACAATCTTCGTTAAATGTACTATTGCAAGTGGTCGATAATTATAATTAATTAATTTTCAATGTTGAGATATAAAATTAAATAATTTATCGTTTGCAATTATTTAAACTTGAGTTTCATAAATGTTCTAGGTACCTACATTTAATGTTAGGAGTACACGTCTTCCATTAAATCAAATTGCTATTTCTTTACTGAATAATATTATAAAAGAATAACAAAAAAAAAAAAAAAATAATATCTGGTTACATAATATTGTAGTATGCAAACCACAATAACAATATTGCAGTATCATAAAGCACAAAAAATCTAGTGGGCATTGTCAAACAACATTATTTGTGAATTAATTTTTACATAAAACTACGTTTATAATGCGTATACTAACAAATATATAATCTAATCTAACCTAACCTAGCCTACAATATATTATATAATATACTTTTATAATTATTTCTACGAAATATTTATAAATATAGAATTGTAACAGTTAGCTTTATAAAAATTCACTGAAATTAGAAAATTACTCTAGTACTGAAAATCGACATGGTGTTGTGGTGTATATATAGAACTGATGGCTATAGGTAGGTGGTACTCATTATTGGAACTATTATCGAACGAATCAAAATTCAGAGGAAAAATTTTCCGATAACAAACATGCAGTTATAAATAAAGCATACTGTTTACTAAGTAAGGAAGAAGTATGCTTTTAGACAATATACTGTTCAAATGGAATAAGTTAATTAAAAATTTACTCTTATTTATAATATAATCACACTATTTTGTTGCAACATTAATGACACACAATATTAAAATCTTATTAATTATTTAATGTACATCTCATAGTTAAAATTAGTTTTCAGATAGATGTAGTTATGTTTAAAACTTTTAAATTGTAATCAAATTTGATTAAATTCATTAATTTTCAACGTTAAGTTTTAAAACGAACATAATTCAGTTGATTTCAAGTTTTCAACTTATTTTATAATATCACATTTCAGTTTGATTTCAAATAACTGTGGAGTGTTATCGTGTTGATGGTAATGATTATTATATATATATATATATTTTATTATTAATTATAGATACGCATTAAAACCACTATATGTATATTAATTGAACATTTATTTTGTAAATCGTGTTTTACGAACCGAGCTGTGCATAATAATACATAATATTATAATGACCGATCCTCAAAAAGTCCTCTACACGCGAGTTATTTGACGAGTGGGTAACGTATAATCAAATAAAACAATAATAAAATATAATGTAAATACTATTCGTTTGTAAGTATTAAAATAGATTTATAATTTATACAACTCACTATAGTAATAAATAATTTGTGAACGAGTCGAAGATCAATGATCTTCATTCAAAAAAGGCAAGCGTCAATGATTAGAATATACGTCACTGTGATTTGATTTCTGGTTAATTTATCAAAACGAATTGTATACGTTATGTAAGAAAAAAAATGCAATTT
The DNA here is from genome assembly GCF_005508785.2 of Acyrthosiphon pisum. Lineage (NCBI taxonomy): Eukaryota > Metazoa > Arthropoda > Insecta > Hemiptera > Aphididae > Acyrthosiphon > Acyrthosiphon pisum. The sequence continues at coordinate 99,413,977 of NC_042494.1, forward strand.
TCAAATATTTGGAAAGGCAAATTGGTTACGGAATAGGAATTTTTGGATGTACCTACAATATATTATAATATTTGTCCCTGGGCAATAGTCGTAAACGCCCCCAACTAGGTTTGGTAATTTGTGCTGATTATTAAATTATCAAATTAGTCTGCTTTGCGGTGTTCGTGTATGACGTAATGTTGAAAAAAACAAAATAAAGATGACCAAATGATTCATGGTACGAAATAACCTCTCGCGCTATTTGGCCGTATTGTGTAACTTTCAACTATCATAAAAATGAGGACTTAATTTTTGTGGCTAGTTCATCATGTATTTCGATCTTGTGCGGTTTAAATAATTAAATACATATTATATATTATATACTTGAAAAACAAATATAGTTATTTAATTTTAAAATACGTATGTATTTTGAGCAGGACCAGTTCAGAACTGCAACAACTCGAGATATAACGTTACATATAGAAACAATATAGAAAACATATTATACCCAATAAACCAATAATATTTTGAGTTGTTGCAGTTCTGAACTAGAGCGTCCACCTGTCCTTTAAAATAATTGTTTAAGGTTTTCTAAACATCTCTATCGTTGTATAAAACTATAATTTCTTGTGGTTCTGTCAAAGATCCCGGTTTTTAGCTTTAATAATCGAATATTGGTACTTTATTTTAATGCCAGTTTTAAATAAATGTATGTAACATAAGATAGAACTATAGAAGTTTTGACGTACTAACAAAAATGCAACTTTGTATTAACCTCATAGGTATAAGTATATATTTCATGTTTAAATCTTTCAGGCCAGTTTCGTACCAGTCTACGCGTACTGTACGGACACGGATCTGTGCGTGTGCTGTTCTTCATATTATTTCAAATGTGTGTAGATCATCATTTAAATTTAACGATTTTAAGTGATACTCCTTAGGCTATAATACTAATATATCTCTGCTAGTATTACTGCCTGGCATTTATCCATCAACCATTCCGCCAAAACAAATTTTTTTTAACCAACCAAAATTACACAAGCGTACATTATTATCGATATCCGCTAAAATGAACAGAAAAACGTCACTACCTATCAACATGCCTCAATCCACGTTAAACAAAAGCGCTATCGATTAACATTATAAACCAAAAGACCATTCAACAATCAAATAAGAAAATTCTTATTAATGATGCACCCAGGTATAGATATAAACAGTATCTTGGATTTCGATTGGACTCGGGTTGTTTCGCCTAAATCTCATATTAAACGTTTAAATTCAGCCAGATTATAATCATTAACTAAGTCAATTTAAACCAATAACGCATACAATTTTCTACGCCAAATAGATTTGAAAGTTTATCAGAAAATTACGATACAGAAATGGAAACCACCGGGGAAACGAAACTATCAAAAAATACCCTTTCCAATATTCATGAAATCCGAAATACTAGATTACCAGGAGTTATGTGAAAAAACCAACTTATGAATTTACTTGAAAAAGGTCTACTGAGCTACTTAAATTTAATAATACTTTACAAAATGGCTACACAGCTATCATCATGTTCTTAAAATAATTATTAACTGTATTTTTTATCCGTAACTTAAAATACCATAACGTATTGTTATTGAAAATTTACATCCCACTATGAACATCTACTATATTAAAGAGGAACTTGAATAAAAAGGTTTCTTAGCGCGAAACACTATACGAACGCTCATAACGGAATATCCGAAAACACCCTACCTTTATTTGTTTGTTGATTTAGAACGCATGTAATATACAACAAAGATATATATTTATATATTTAAATATTTACGGTAAACTTAAATTAAAATAGAATCATATCGAATCAATAAACATGTACCTCAATGGCTCAATGTCTAATTTGTAAAAACTATGGTCACACACTCACACCAGAACACACTTTAACAACTAAAAATTGCTCCAGATGAGTCCGCTGCGTCAAAAATCATCGAACTGACTCATGCACTAAAAGTGGCGATTGTCCGCAATATGTGCAATATACAATAGATATCAACCCGCCAATTACCACCATGGATGTCAAATGTTCAAAAATAACAACCACCCACCAAAAATAAAACAAATACCAACGAAATTAAACAAAATTAAAGATAATTCAAACTAGATACTAATAATACATTGTCGAAACATAAATTGCTCAAACCTTTTCAGTTTTCAATGTTGTTTTGAAATTATCATTTGTCATTATTTTGTACATATTTTGTCTTACTACTTATATAAGTATTAAAGTATATATTGTATATTTAAACAATAATAATATGTACAGTACTAAATATTCAAATATACATATATATATATAATAGGTATAATTATTATTTTAATACCTTATTATATAATAATTACAAAAAATAATAAAAAACTTTGGCTTTATAATTAATATAAATTAAAATAAAGTAATTGGCATAGGCATTTCTTTTTTCAGTGATATTACATATACAAAAAAATGAATGTTTAAATTATTACATATCCATACAAACTATAATATTATGTATATTGAAGATTTAAATACATTATATTATGTAAAATGTTGAAAAATTTAAAATTCTATAAAATAAACTATGCCTCAAAGAGCCCCAACCAAGATGCGACACATGCAATCAAACACTCACCATTAAACATATAGTGGAGGAACGCACACTGTACACCTCAACACGCACCGACCTAAACATGCTACCTAACGTTGCAGAAGCACTCGATGGACATAACACGTCAAAAATCATAGAATTTCTAAATATTACCAATATTATCAATAGATTGTAAATTCTGTAATAACCTCATAAATTGAATACCTAATTTTAAGAAACATATATGTAAAATATTGTCAGGCTAATAGCCTTCGATGTTGAAGCCTTATTCTTTAAGTAAATAATAATAATAATAATAAAAAAAAAAAAACTATGCCTAAAACGGCTAAAACTACCGACAGTTAGAATTAAATAATACATATCAAGAATTTTCATATTTGAATTACCATCGATATTTTGAAGTTGTAAATTCTAGCAAAACTATTTATTATAAATATAGTTGAAAACTGAATACTACGGTGTATCTATACAGCATTGGTATACATATATAGCATATCGTGCTGAATACCTGAAGTAGTGAAGTTATTCGAAAAAGTATTAGTCTACGGACTTATCGCTAACCATTTGTAACTAGATGGAAATCTTTATTCTGGACTTCAGTTTTATTTCTATATATTTAATGGGCTTAGTATAAATTTTAAATTTCAATGTGTAAACACTTCACTTCATATTCTTATAAGTTGTATTGTTAGGTTTACCTCCACGTTTATTTTTTCAATTCCTTATATTTTACTATATCTTTCATTCCTAACAATCTAACCAATGCAAAATAATGTGGTACATCTACAATAAACTGGGTGATTTAATCAAGAATGTTCATCATATATAGTAGGTAACATTTTTTTTATACAATTTAAGGAAGAGTATTCGTATCACTACAAAAGTACAAACATGATTTTTGAAATAAAAACTTACATTTTATACTGAAAATTTTTACAGACGGTTTTTTTTTCGATATCGATGTAGGTATCTGAATAGGTATAAATTTTTGGACGTATAGTTTTTGAATTATTAAACTTTATGCACTAAGGATAACAGTCCTTTAAATTTTAAAATAGTTTTCCATGGATTATAGAATATCTAATATGTTTTATACCTAGTCTAGTATTTTTATTATACTCAAACAACTTTTGTATATTATATAACTAGAATATATTATTATTTATTAACAAGTACTACCTATAATTTTCAAATCATTTATCTCAATATTATCTAAATCAACTAATAGAACCATAGAATATTATTCTTAGTAAATAAAGATTAATAAAATTGAAACAACTAGTTTAAATTTCGGTTAATAAACATAAAAAAAATCACCTGCTTATCAATTATTAATACTATAACCAAGAGGTTCTTATAAAAAAAAAAAAGTTCTGTATCGCTACATGACATTAAAGATATGAAAAAAGTTTCATAAGTATACTTACAAATTAATTATTTTTATGAATACATTGTTTGTAACAACTGTTGTTTCAATCGACATTATGTTATGTATTTATAATAACACCGAAACCACAATAACTATATTAATTCTGAATTTGAATACGTTAATTAAGTTTATTAAATTAGTGTATAGAAATATGTATATTAATTATTAATTTATTCAAAACAAAACAAATTAAATATAACAAACATTTAACTGATTTGGCACATATTGTACTATAGTGTTCTGATATTATGTTGATATAGAACAATTCAATTTTCGTCAGAGGCTACTAAAAATAAATAGTTTTCATAAAATATATTTTTTTTCACTGTGGATAGAAAATCACTAGTTATTTTATTAATTAGCTAATGGCTATTATAGTAGTATTATAGATGCAGTTAATAGTGTAAAATAAAACGAATAAGTACTCACCGCATTACATACTATTTAACAATATATCGGTGATTCGTTTTGTATAAAACTGTTTCAACCGACAACCTCCGAGTATTTAGTTCAATCATTCAAATAAAAACAATTAAGTGCTTATCTTAAATGTTTTTGATAATCAGAGATGGTTAATGTTTTGAAATGAATGTATGGTTCGTTTAATTGAAAAGCTACTCAAGAACATTGGTATAATATCTTTTTAATGTGGGTTTTGACTTCGTTAATAGTTGACAAATCTCCCTTGCTTTATCGATACTGATATACCTATAAACCCCCACAAATAAATAAGACACACAACCTATAAAAACAGATCGTTACGAGCACAGCAAAAAGTAAACGTTATGTTTCCAATAAATTTCCCAATTTAGATCCAATACCTAAGATTTGCTTTTTGTTCAGATTTATTTTATCTATTTATTTATTGCATTACTTTTTTTTCTGGTACCTATATAGCTTAGTATAGACAAGTAGAGAAGCAGGATTTTTTTTTATCTCGTGTAACATTTAAAACTTTTTAATTAAACTCATTTTATTTGTTATGGATAATTAGTTATTGATTACACAGAAACAGTTAGACAAGATGCGTTTTATGTTATTAATTATAACCAGTACTTTTTAATACTTGATGTGGAAAAAATGGAAATTTCAAAATTAAAATATGCAACAAGTGTAATGAAAAAAATAAACGTACGTATAATTTTGTTATTTTATATTTAGGTGGTAAAATAAAATATTGAAACTTATGGAAACTCGAGATTTACGTAGATTGATAATAATTTATATAATAAAATGTAATATTAATTTAACATGAATGACCTTTTTTTAGGTTTGTATTAAAATATGACCAATATTTTGAATATAAAAGTCTTGTATAATTTAACTTTTTAGATAGAAAATTTAATTTTTTGGAATTAGTTTTTCTAAGCTCAACAAAAAACTACCAAGAATTTCAGACAAATATGTAGTTAATAATATTTCAGTGCACTGTGGCCGCTGATGATAATAAAGTTGCACTAAATAAAATAAACTATATTAAAAAAACACAGCACATTGATTTTGAACTGAATTTATTTTGGTTAAATTAGTATTCTAATAATAATGAAAAATTTAGTATAATTATAATTATAATAGATTTGAGAATATCACCAATTATTTGAATAAGAATTTTTTATAAGCAACTCAACAATGAAAAAAGTTTCATTATAGAAGTCGAAATATGTTCAGGTTGCAATGGTTTATCATTTACCAAAACCTGATAAATTATTTGCATTGATCATAAATCAACGTACGTTAATAAATTATATAATTATTTTACACTCATTTTAAAACGGCGTAATGTGTAGGCAAGGCGGACGCAACACGTTGCCATGCAATTCATTTGCCCTGTAGGAATTCACGATCTTACTGGCTTGTTAGCTAACTGAAGTTGTGTATTGTGGTGGAATCACTCTCTTGTAACATTATCTTGGAATGCATAATTGTTCTACTTTTTTCTATGACAGTACCTGTGTGTACGATGTTTTATATTATCGATGGATGACATATATTTATTACAATAATATTATTACTGGCTGAAATGCTAAATAGCTAAATGCTAAATGCTAAATGCTAAAAACTAAATGCTAAAACTAAAAAATCCCAATGTGTTTTGAAGAATTAATAACAAATTTTGAGCCCTAAGGCTGCTTTAAAAAATATCGGTCTTATCACGGTATTGTCAGTAGTCAACACTTCTTATTGTAGAGAGAAGTTTAATTTAATGAACATGTGTTTGTATAAATACGTTTGAAGTTTTAATACGATTTTAAACTGGTTTAATATTACGTATAGGTAACTGGTATACAATTAATGTTGAATAATAATATATTGTTTTTTATTTATTGCGATTATCCTAACATTCAAGATATTGACATTTTACTGGTTGGTTGCAGTTGTTAGTGTTGATTTAAAAACATAATATTCAAATTGTTCAAAATACAAGCTATTCCTTACAAATAAAAATGTATTCTGTTCAAACAGTTTTAGAAATAAGTAATATGCGAACGGCCAAACAGCCATCAGCAATGTTTTTATTGTTATTATGTACAGTATACACGTTAAAATACTGCAAAATCCGGTTGTCAAACGAGACTTAATCGAAGATTGAAGACATGTAAAATACTAATTTTCTTATTCTCCCAGATAACTGAAATTTAAGTTATAAGCAAACAAGGTATTTGAATCTTATTAAAATGTTAATATTTGCACGTTGTGTTAGTCATATGATTTTACTATTATCATCGAAAATTTAAACCAAGTACCGAATTTGTTAATTTTTTATGTAATATAATATAAGACATTACCTAGTGGTTTATTTTCTAATATTATGCATAAAAAGTAGCATAAATAATATTTTATAAGTAGAAATTAATATAAAAGTGTATAAGCCAATACACCATTTGGGCGAATCTTTTTATACGTAATTGTATCGCTCTGTCTAGTTTTTATATCGAGTGGGTTCAGTGACTGCTGACCAATAATCATATTGGTGTCATAAGTGCATTTCTTTGCATTTTTTTTTATAAATATTACATTAAATGTATCATGTATAAGTATTGGTGTGTTAGGGCTTATAATTACTATTATTAATGTAATATTGACTAATTCTCAAATTGATAAATTACCAAAATAATAATATAGGAACGTAATTATCGAATATATAATACGTTAACATACATTATTTTAGATTGGCAAATTATAACAAACGAACGAAGCAGCAGCACAAAATCGAATTCATTTGTTATCAATAAAATAATAGCCATACCAAGGATAATAATTAATAATCAAGATTGATATACCTGTATGAATGGCGGAATGTATAATCCACCGTTCGTGTACAATCACTGATATCACCAATCATCGAGATTTAAAGATTATATATCGCATGACAATGTGACAAACCTTTTAATAATATTCAAGGAGATATGAGATATTATTGAGAAGATTTTGAACTGAACCCTTAAATTGTTCGAACTATAGAACGTCTTTAAGTTTATTATTTTAATCAATGTTGAATCGCTCTACAAATCTAGACCAATTTACCATGAATCAATATAATTAAATATCCATTGAATACAAGCTTTTTAATAGTCCATTATATAATATTTCAAAACCATTGTTTAATATAATTGTGAGAGTTAAACCAGGGGACCTGCAGTCATATGAAAGGGAGTTTACCAATAATTACGCCTTTGCATTCACAAACAATTACGCAAAAATTATTTTCGATTGTCCCATTCATTGATCAGTTGAGACTAGTCATTTGTAGGGTTGCTAGATCAATTTTGCTAAATAATAACCGACAGCCATTTAAATTATGTAAAAATAATATTGATTTTATCGAGTACAGCTTCTCAACACTAATAAAACGGGACCAAGATAGTAGTAACGAAGACAGACACCCGATAAGCGCTAGGTGTTAAATTAATAGTTTAAATACAATTTTGCTATTTATCCATGATAAATAAACTGTAATAGTAAATTAAGTAGTAAATTTAGTAAATAAAAAAAATATTAAATATTAAAAATCATTATTAAAATAAAATATTTAATGAGCCTTTCATAATCAATAGAACAATATTATATGATTTTTTACTTTCAATTATTTTAATAGTTTCTGTAGAATGTATAATTACTTCAATATCGAAGAAATTATATTAGACAAAAACATTTTTTTCATTCCTGAAGGAAAAACTTAAAGATAACCACAAATGGTACACTGATCATAAAATTCAAATTTTGTTTTAGTTGCAACTGACCAGCTGAAAGCTTAACTTAATGAATAATACAGATTCGTTTACAAAAACGTTAATAATGTCGAGTAATTTTGTTGAATCACAAAATTAAATTAGAAACATAATGACAAACAAAATTAGAACATGTTTGACGCATAAGTTCCTAGTCTATAAAATACAAAATATTTGAACCAGTGAAGTAACATCACAAAAATTAAATTTATAATTTTATGATATTTTATAATGAATCTAAAATAAAATGCGAAACTTCTAAATTAGATAATATCACAATTTATATAATGTTAAGAGATTAAAGTATAAAATATATTTTCTAGTACGATATACATTTGAATAATTGCTTCAGTAGTATTTTATTTTTATTACCTTCTTTACTTTGAAATCGCTTTTTTATTCAATTTAAATATTATATGTACCAGGATATCGTACGACATAAAAAATGTAATACACACTCATTTTTTGTCTTTTAACTATTCACTACATTTAAATTTAATGTTTGACTATCAATTTAGTTGTTACACTAGATAAAGAAAAAGATTTTATTTCAAAAATGAAATCGTTCTAAAAAATAAAAATAAAATTACCAGCATAAGTACCTAATTTATTATAATTGCTGACAGTTAAATTATTAAAATATACAAAAAAAAAAATACTGTTATAACGATGAAATAATTTATAAGCTTTATAGGTGGGTTTATAAAAGTAAGAAATGCTTTTCAATTCAACTAATTATCGCTACTTAAAAAAAATAGACAAAAGTATTAGGTGCCGCTTATAAGATTAATAAATAATAATAAAGTACAATTTATAAAGATTAAATGTAAATATTATATTATTTTATATTAATAAAAATTGAAATGACTTAATGGACTCCAATAAAATGTCTCAACGGAAGATAATGTGTAATTTAGTTTTTATAAATTATTCCATATTTATTTGTTACCATATATTTTTTAAAACCGAAATACCTGTTAGGAAATTATTCTTAAATATTCGAATAAATTTAGCTGATTAAAATAATTCTAAATTTTAACATATAATTATTATATGTATTTATTATTAATTGATAACAATTATATTATTAGTTATTATATAATTCACTCATTCAATATATCTTATTATACAGAATATGAATACATGTCAAACAGTTTTAAATGACAAAAAAGGCACAATACAAATTATTATTCACTTTAGTAAACGAATTAACGTATAATTAAGTAATTAGTTTTCTGTTTAGGTATCAGATTCTTACAAATGTAAGTAGGTAATAGAACAATTAATGAGTATCACATTATGGCTGAATAAATGCATTGAAACAAAGGTAAAAGTTAGGTAAGGGTTGTTTTATGCGAATTGACGAGACGATTATCATTATTTAGGTAGTGGTCAATTAAACAGTTTTTACTTATTGTATATTTATTGTGACTTGATACATAAATTGTTTATACAGATGTAATATTAAAATATAGAGGACATATATATTTACAATATGTATAAAAATTAAATAAAAACACGACGAAAAATTAAAGAATCATCTTCAAAATATATATTATATTTTTGTAAGTCTATAATATAGATGTTTGAAATGCAGTAAAAATGATCTTTTTGATGGTTTTGATTATATTATTACATAATTTGCTTTATTTTTGACTTAATATTTTAAACAAAGTGTCTGGTATTCATAATGCTTAAATAATCAAAAAATGCAACTAGATATTTTTCTTCTGCAAGAAGTAAGAACAATTAAGGAATCAATGAATTATAGATATGTTTTTTCTTTATTGTTGATTTGCGTTGCTATGGCAATAAACAAAATGTTACCCTAAATCAGTTATAAAACAAAAAGTTTTATCCATCCAAAAAACATACTCTCGATGTTAAAATTAATTATATCTTCACACTATAAACAAAAACATGTTTTTTATATTGTTACATTGATAGTGTTACATATAATTAAAGTAAAAACATAAAAACGATGCAAACGAAGCCAGGCGTGGGTAAAATATATTAGTTTTATAAGTTACAATTTGACAAAGAAAATCTTAATTGTTTGTAAGAGTATACAATTTTGAAGGAAACTTATATCATTAAATTGCAGTTTATAAATAAAATTGTTAGCTTTAATATTGGTATTTAAAAGTTTTTAGTTATATTTAAAAGACAAATATATAAATAACCTTTAAGCAAACTAATACTTATACAATAATTTTGAAAATGCTTTATTTCACCCCAACATTTCATTTTTTTTGAAAACTATTTCATGTTTATATTATGCGAACATTTTAAGTTAGCGATTTTAATTTTCTAAAATACAACAAAATAATTAAACTCGATTTTGTTCGATACGGAAATATAATAATAATTGCATTTACTTTTTCTTCTTATTAGCTATTTTTCAACATAATCAATGAAAATATCGTACACAAAATAAAATGTCTACACTTATGCCAATTAAAATAACTTTATATCTATAGACATAAATTATACACGAAACTCTTGGAATCTAGTCGAATAGAATTAGATAATAGTGTAAAGCAGAACTTATAATTCAAGATTTTAACGATATTAATTTTATTTCAGAAGCTATAAAAGATAAAAGATAATATCGATTTATAGAAATATGTACAAGCAATATCACTAATAAATGTAATCGAGCAAAACGAATAAATCAGGTTTACTAGAATAAGAACAAATCTTGTATTGATTTTTTCATCAACAAGTTAAAAGGCAGTTTAGCCCCTCTCCAAATAAAATATTCATACGTGAAAATTTTATAAAACAATAGGTACCTAACTAACTACAACTGTCGTAATACATAATAAAATATGTATGTGTAAAAACAACAATAGTGTCATTATATTATTAACAAATTGTTGAGGGGACGAATACAGTGATACAATTCTTTGCACTAATAATACGATGATTGCAGCTTACGGGTTGTGTATAATATGATATCATCATAGTAAAAGCACGAGATAAAATTATTTCATCGCTCTGGGACCTAGACCAAGATCACGTAACCAGATATTATTAAAACAACCATGGTCGAAAACCTACGACAAGATTACGTTTACTGTCGTAATAAATTGACCGTGGGTACTCACATATTATTATATTATATATCATATTTAAAGACGTATAGATGCTAATCAGAATAATAATAATATCAAACGCACCAACAGAAATATTAATGTTTCGAGTACAGGCCACGTGGTACTTACTACTAGGTAAGTACACAACTACTAGGCAAGTCAAAATTATAATAACACAGTAGGTATCGTTTTTGGTTGTATATTTACACGATTATTTAATGCCATAGTATTTCTATCAACACATAATAATGCCCACATGCACATGCACGTGCACGACGTATATATAATGCAATGTGTGTGTGTGTTCAAGAGCAATTATTGTGACGTTATATATTGCAGGTGTAAATATAATATTTTCGGCGAATAATCGTCTGAATTAATCAATATAGATATATATATTATATAGTAAATGGTTATTTTTTTCGTAAAATCCCACACACCGAGCTGGTACCTACGAGAAAACACACCAGTAAATGTTCGATGATTAAAAATATTATTGACCCCTGTGAAATAAAAAGTTGCAGGCGCCCTGCATTATATCTGATTCGCTTTATAAAATAAATCCTTTGGCGTGAGCGTACAAAAATAAAACTATTATTTTCCCTTCTTTTCTTTCTGTGCGGCAACAATATAATAATTTTTGCAGACAACATGCGAACGTCGTCGTCGTCGTACCTACCCCTACGCTCTAGGCGAAAATGTGCGGAGAAAACGGTGCCCCGGTCGCCGCTACATTATACTGTTCTGGCGGCGATGTGAGAGGGAACCTGACGGGGGGAGAGGGCGCAGTGGGCAGGGTCCGAGTAGACAATCCGGCGGCGCCGCAAACTACCGACACGACCCTCTTGTGCTCTGGCACTATAGTGTTTCACCGCCCAAGTGACATCCAAAAGGTCGAGGAAATAATGTGTATATATATAATATATAGCCCCTCGCACACACTCTGCACGCTCACACGGTTTGTTCCTTCGTTGTGACTCGACTTTAAAATAATACTGCGCGGAAGCGATAATGTGGTGTTGTACTATACTGGCTAAAGTGTATTATCTATTTTATTGTAATGATGGAAAACAAATTTAATTAGCGTTGTAAATCAAGAAAGAATAACACGAATAGAAAAAATATTCCAACTCGTTAGAATTCGTGAACAAACTGAACAACTGAAATATTGGTGTAAATAAAAACTTTTTATATTTTATCCACAATACTATTGTTTATTTGTCGTACTTGTATATAGTGTATGGTAATGTGCATTACCATACACTATATTATTATGAGTTATCGTGATATACAGAATTTTTTATAAGTATATAATAACCGTTTTAGTTATACCTTTTTGTCCAAAAATAGGTACATTATTGTTTTCAAGGAATACGACGTTGCATATGAATTTCGTTTCAAAAATAGTCGAAATCCCTTTTTCTCAAGAATTGCTTGTACATAATAGCTTGTACATATTTGAATATTTCTGTAAATTTTTTAAGATATCAATACATTGGAAAATGTTACGGTGAACTGAATAAAACACACTATTTACTCTTAAACCTGGAGTGGAAAGATGCACAACTGTTAGTAGATCCAAACATCTTAGAAGTAGATAGGTACCTATTGGCTATTGATAATGATAACAATGCCTATATAGACGATAGAAAATCACAATTAGGGATTATATAATATTGTGTGTAATATGTATAATCTGGTTAAGTAAAAGGTGGTAGGGTCAAAGCAAATAGGAGTAAATGCATTACAATCTAAAATTAAAAACTTAACCTAATTAGATGCATTATGTGTAATGTGAATTAATTTAACATTAAATCATTATTGAATTCAAATGTGAGTTGCATGTGCAGCAATAAAATGTTTTTATCTTTTATATTTTATTCGTAAGTATATACAATTATATTATAAGATAACCGTACCGTCTCCGAGTTTAAGCGAACAACCGAGTAGTTAACCGTTTTATTATATAATATAAAGGAATCATGGCAAGCATAACTTGAGTCATAATATTATTTATTTGGCCACAACGTATCATATTATTATACTAAGCTAATTATTAGTAATTAAAAACTAACTGTTATAATTTATTAGAATGAAAGATAAAGCTGTAAAATCATCACTTGTGTAGGTACATAATATTATAATTAGTGACGTTATATCTATTTAAAATACTACAAATTTCTAAAATAATGTGATGATTTTATATATTTTAGTAATGATTATAAAATGTAAAATATATTTTTACAATTTCTAATCAAATGAAAATGAATGAAATAAAAGCTGGGTGTCTTTAAATTTGAAAGCAATTAAAAACCATTCCGGTTAGTCAAAACATTTGTCAACATTTGAAAAGTTATTTATATTGATTACCTACTATTGGACACATCAGAATTAAATTTACATTTTGGACAGACTTTTATTATACAATTTGTATTTTCATTGCTCAACTAAAAATATCAATTATTATGTAAAATAATGTAAATTGTGTAATTATATTATACTATTTGATTAATATATTTACGTTCATCATGAAAAAAAAAAATTAAATTATAATTATCTTTTCATTAAAAAAAAAAAAAAATGCATAATTCAATTCAGTCTTGTCATTATTTATTATTTAATATAATTATAACATACTAATAGAAAGTCCAGTAAGTCTAGTTTCATACTTCAATAACCAGTTTTTGACTTCCAATTAAATAAGGAATTTATACCTAATTAAGATTTTATCATATAATTTGCAAATTAGTATTGAGTTATACATATATATATATTTCATGCATTTGCGTCCAAAAAATGAAATAACTAATAAGTTTAATACGTAGGTACCATGTTATATAAAGTCCATATAGTTCGAGAACAATTTCATACAGTGAATCTGAAATGTTCATTGTGGATTGAGGTCTTAACTATACTTAGGTACCTTATCTATTTCACCGCAAGACTTTAAGCTCATCGTTTTATTAAATAGGAATACACCCGTGGTACCATTTGTCATGTTTTTACACTGACAATTTAAAAAATAAATGTCCACGGAACTACTGACTTTACATTGTTAAAATCTGTTTTATTTTCCCAGGCGAAGGTACACCTAAACAGATTTTCTAACGTAACTATTGCACTTAAACCAATATACACCAAGTGATGTATTTAATCCGCCACGTACAGGTGGATTGTCCATCTCGGTCGGATTGTTTAACTAATTTAGGTATACCTAGTACAACAACACTGACTTCCCGTGAATTGAGGTAATAAAAACACTCAAATCAAAATACACCAAATATCGTATTTTATATATTTTTTTTTTAAATGTGTTTTCGGATGAAGTCCGTGGCTATAATGGACATAGAACTAATTGAATTTACACTTAATATATTTTTATTTATTATCCGTTTCTGATAAAAATACATTATATATGCCTTGATTCGTAACTATAATAATTTTATTATACACACTATAAAATATAATAATTTAACAATTGTATAAGCCAGTAGGTAGGTACTCTGTAGTATCCACAATGTATACATTATAAATTTATTCTTAAATTTTAGTTGATTCAATTTTTTTTATGGAATACCTACACTTTTTGTCATTATTCTACAATTAATCAGTGATATTCACTAAATTATGAATACATTTTCCAAACATTTTGAAAATAATACAGTAATTTATATATTATAATTTATTTAAGTCCTAAATTTCTAGGCACCTTTTGATTTTAGATCTTGAAAACTTCTTTTACTTTAAGATAAGTTTTATAGTCTAAAATGGTAATTTTATTTTTACGAAAGTTAAAAAACTAATAAAAATTTAACGGTATGCATTATTTATATTACTCATCTGTTATCTTTTAAAATAAAATATATTAATATATTAGCATGTTAATAGCAACTAATTAAATAATTAATGTACTCGGCTCAGCTATTTCTTCATACTTACAATGTTGTAACAAATCCTGCATTATAATAATAACAATATTGTTCTTGCTTAATATAATATAGAGTTTATATACTCATTACTCATATTATGTAAGATAACGATAAAATGATTTCCTGCAGCCAAAATAAATATTTTTGCTATAGTAATAGTAACAGATTTACACATTGAACAATTTCATAGTGAAACTGGCTTTTATTTTACTAATACTTCAAATTTAAGTACTTGTCTGTAATTTATTACTATGACTAATTAGTAATTACGTATCTATAATAATAATATATTCGTCATTTAATGAATACGTTTAACCAAATATACCTATTACTATTGATCTATTACAGCCTCTCACTCGTAAAGCTAAAAGTTTTGGAATTTTCCGTATAATATTTTATCAATATAATTTTATTTTTGATTAATTTAAATACATTTTCCAAAAATGAACTAATGGCTTTTATTTTTATGATTTATATAATAATATTTTGTGAGCCCGTTATTATTTGGTATAATATAATATTTGTCAACATATAATGAAAATGTATACAAAATAAAAATAAATGATTTATAATATAGCATAAATTTTTGTGTCTGCAACTCTAGAAAATACCGAAAGATGAAAAATGATATTACTACTATAGTAATATCGATATTAGTATACCAATTCCAAAGATATCGAAGGTAAATTATTTATATATTTCTATAACGTCTTGTGCTGATATTAGGAAAGCGAATAGTTGCAACTTGTAAGTGATTAATGACTGAACGATTTTGGGTAAAATACAATTTAAAACTTACTGACTCGTTCAATACGCTAATGCGCAGTCACCGCTTATACATTCGATATAATTTATGAAAAAAATATGTTTACTATAATATACGTAGAGTATAGAAATAATACAGTCCCTATGAAATATCGCCTATTTTCTATAAAATAATTATTTATATAAAACGTCCGAATCACTGAATGTAGATATTATCCTGCAAGTATACGTTTGCCGTTCGGTAAGGAACAGCGATCGTAAAGATAATCGTCGACCGTGTCAAAGCCAGATAGAGCGGTGTACCAGATTTTTAGGCGTCTTACGTGGCCAATTTACTCTGCTTATGTAAATGGTAATGAATTTGCGTAGTTATGTGCGTATTGTATTGAACACGAGGTTGTAGTAATTTTCGAGAAAGTTTATACGTATGATGGGTAATAACTGATAAGCAGAGACGGGCATGATTTCAAATCAAACGATTTTTAAAATCAAAAATCAAAATCAAAATCATGATTTTTGATTTTCAAAATCATTTTTGACAAGATTTTGATTTTTGATTTTTAAAATATTTTTTTTAACGATTTTGATTTTGATTTTTAAAAATCAATTCAATGATTTTGAGCACAAACTAATATAGTAATATACAACTAATTTTTACATAATATAAACAGAAAAAATATTATTTATTATTATTTCATTATAATACAATTTGATGCCATCAATTATTATACGTATTAAGTTATCACAGTTTTTATTTATATATTTGTGCTGTTGTTGTTCATTGAAATGATTTTAATCTGTACATATTTTAAAAATCATAAATACAAAACTATTATATATTAATTTATAAAATATATATGATATTTGAATTTCAGTTTTTTCTCTCAGATATTTTACCATTTAATTATTAAGTTACAATGTCTATATGACTACATGATATAAAAAATAATATATTTCATTGCCTTACATATGACCATGGACCATGGTATACCGTATACTGTATAGGATACTGGATTTTGATATATATATAATATATATATACTTAAGCAGTTAAGCCTATGTTGAAATCGACAGATCAATAATAAAAATGTACCTATTTATTTTATTTCATAAATCAAAACTGGTTTAACAAATTATAAGCTAATTAAATCTTTTAGGTAATGATTTTGATTTTGATTTTAAAATCAATAGTTTTGATGATTTTGAACTTTGATTTTAAAAATCATTTTGTAAAAGATTTGATTTTTTGATTTTCAAAATCAATTTTACGGTGATTTTGGATTTTGATTTTAAAAATCAATTTTTTACTGATTTTGCCCATCTCTGCTGATAAGTGTAATGATCAATGTGTAGGTTCCTAACCTATATAGGAACAATTTTTTTCTAAATTTTTAAGATCGTGTCTTATCCAAAAAACAAAACTGAAAATTCAAAATTGTTAAATCTTAATTTTTATTAATTAGGAATTAGGATATCTGATATATTATTATTTATTTTAAATGATCGTAAACACAATAAATACTCATAGGTACTAAGGCTATTTCTATATATACCTACGTATAACTATAATATAAAATTATTATAAATCGTAATTATTATTGTGTAACTTTTTTTATAAATTCATTATATTATCCTCATACTATAATATTATAGTGTACCTAAATGGTTAAATAACAAATGTTTATAATTTGTATCATAAGCATACTTATTTTAAAAAAACCCTTCTTAAATAAATCGTGCTGAAGTATGTTGTAGATATATTCAAGACGGTAGTATTGTGTTCACATATCCTCGTATGAGTTGAGATACAGCAATGTACTTATAAAGTGTTGTTCACCAAGCATATGTGCACTCCCATTTTTCATTAAATAATGTATTTATTCAAATTCTGGTTTTTAAATTTTAAAATACTTAATTTTTACATAATATTTTTAAATTCTTGATAATTTTTGTACTAGGTACTAGAGGAATATCCTATATTGCTGTAGCGATACAAACTTCTGTTTTTCTCCTCTTTCTTCTCCATTTTTTACCATAAATTATTTAGGAAATAATTTTTTTGAAAATGTGTATGTATAGGCGACTACTTGATTCAAAATGTGTATAATGAGTAGTTTCTCAATTATTACTTGTTCATACTAAGGATAAAAGTCCTTAAAAATGGTTTTACAAAACTTTAAAATATACGTAAAATTGAATCTAGTATATATTTTATTTTACTTTTATAATTTTACAAATTATATAAATGTCAGGTTAAGTTAAAAATTGCATGTAGGTGCACAATTTGATATTCAAAAAAGTAGAGTACCTATATTATAAGTATGTTATAATGGATGATGATAGGTTTAAAAGGTTTAATGAGAAGTATGATGATTTAAATATCGTAGCAATTACCTAGTAATTAATAATAATTAATAAAGATTATATACTTATGTCTTATACAGTTGTATAGGTATTAATAATTTATAATAGGTAAACATTTTTCAAAATATTAAGTACTACTGTACTATATATAGACTGAATATTATCACATATATGTTTAATTGTGTATGACCATTATTATGGACTATTACCCTTAGTACTTGGGTACAATTTAATTATTCAGAGAAACTACTTGTTTGCATTTTGATTTATATACAATAAATTAATGTTAAACAAAATTCATGTATTCAACAATTTACAATAAAAATAGTGGCTCTTATCAAAAAATAAGTTTGTATCACATGATTTTTTAAATTGCATATAAAAAAATCTAAGTATGTGTAGTATTTGAAAAAATGGTCTTTAAAGAACCTACACTCAAATGTTCTAAAAATCATAATTTGCAAAAATACATAAGGTATCAAAGAATAAAGGATGGGAAAGTATTAAAACAGTTTGTTTATTTCCATGACATGGATCAACGAACATTATTATAATTATATTGCAAGCTAAAACCATTTAACAGTTAGTAGGTATGTGCCAGGGAAAATATTATCTACTTATATTAGACAGTATTTATGAAAATACATATTATAATAACGGACGTCTATACAGTATACAAGTGGATTCACGTACTAGTTAAAATTAACACCGAAGGAAACGTGTAATTTAAAAAAAATTTGAATTTGAAAAAATCATGCTATTATACCTACGTGTTTGAAACGAACTTTAATGTTATAAATATCAAATGCATTTTCTGAAAACATCAATGTGCCAGACTAAAACTTGTTCGTATATTACCAATTTTAATTTTAATCCGATCGGCTAAATAATATGTAACTTATAGACTGTCGAGAAGGTATATTTTGACGAGAATCATAAATCATCCTGACTACCCGGCATGGCGGCATCCATGTTCCGATATCTTCCTATAAGCGCCTCATAATATATTAGATTGTTTAATCATTTCTTATAATGTATCATAAAAAACTTTCTCTCCATTTACTTGAACAAACACTGGGTAGGTACATTAAATTTTTTACTGTACATTAAACCTGTACAAAATATTTTAACAACTTATCACTCGAACCGATTGCCATTTTATCTATTTCCATCACTAAATATTTAATGAACGTGAAAATGTTTTTTTTTTTAACTTTTATCTATTTATTGTGTTTAATTATTTATTAATAACAAGACATGTATACAAATAATTATATTGGTTTATTTTGTTTGTATACAATTAAATTGACGATAAATAATTGTTACTATTCTGAATATAAGCACTTTAAGATTAAATGAGTAGGCATAATAATAAATGTAATTAATATAAACTCTTAATAGTAACGTTCAAAATAATTTAATTTAATGCCTTGGACACTTGTTAGGTAGCTGTTATATTATTACGTAGATCAAATAAAAACTGTGGCTTGGGTTGGCGCGTTGGCTGCGATCAGTCACGCGATGTCACTGAGATAGTAAGTAACGTCCGCTGCTACTAGTTCCTGGATGGGTGATCACCCGGGTTCGTAGTAGCAAAAACCTTTCCACACATACACGTGTTGCTTATCTAACGACGTAAAAACCGTAACAACCTTACCGTACCAACCCTACCAACCATAATCCATTATCCCTAATATAGCTAATAGCCATAGTTGCCGGGCTCAATTAAAAAGAAAGTAAAAATAAAAAATATAGAAATATACCTATTAATGTTATTATTTAATAATTATAATAGTAAAATCTGTAAGTAAGGTACCTATATAGTATTAAGAATTATTATTTATAATTATCTGTATCAGTAACATTTCTTTCAAGCATAAAAATAGTGACTGTTATATACATACATTTAATTATTTAAACATTTGTAAATCTGCACTAGGCAAAAGAGAAGTCCTAGTATCATTGCATTTGTCACTTTATTTGTTTATTACAACATATTTTTATGCCACGTAGAGTACTGTCTCGGAGTAGACACCATAATTATTATAAGCCAGACTTTATGGACTAAGAACTTCATTGCGACGAGGATGTAGGTGGACAACGACTACAGGTATAGTAGTGGACCAACATTTTGCGGGATATCCTTGTACCATTCTACTCTGAAACACACGTCTAAACTCTAATTAGGTAAGTACATAACCTATTAGTACATACTAATTAACTATACCCGCTTGTTCGAAATTTAATTATTATATAAATCAAAAATGTACATCTTGTCATTAAATATATATATATATGTTACGGGCAAAGTGGAAAATTCGGACAATGTATACAATGCCCGGGCAATGTAAATTGTGAAGTATTTATACAAAATAATCTGCATAATATATTATGTTTTTATTGCAAATTATTAATATTACATTATTATACATAATTATACATTTAAAATATTGTGAAGTACATTTATTCTAACAATTACATAATTAATAATTTATTTATTTTTATATTATTATTATTTTTATTTATACTAATTTATTTCAAATAATTTTAATTTTTTTTTTTACTAATTATACTATTTATTATACTATTATACTATTTATACTAATTAATTAAAATTTAAATTAAATTAAATTAAATTATTTATTTGTACGTGTACTGCTTGAATAGAATTTTGAACAGTCTATTTGCTGCTTTGCACTTACTTTTCGTGTCTTACACTTTTGCGCACATGTACACCGTTCGTAGCCATAAGCTTGACCTTCTAAATTGGAAAATTTACGGGCAGCCTCTCTCATTGAAATGTTTACTGTTTGAGGTACATCATTTTTTTTTATAAAGTATAAATAGTTACAGTGCCCAGTCACTGTATACATTGTCCGAATTTTCCACTTTGCCCGTAACATATATATATATTAAATGATACCAATAAATCTCAGTGAAAAGTAGAATTTTTTTCAAAAATATTATTTTTTATTACTTCAAATAACGTAAAAAAATACTTTCAAAAACGTTAGTACTTTTCGATAAACTGAATGTTTTCCTTTAAAATAATCACATTAAATATAATATATATTATTATATTATCGCGTTGCACATAACAAGACAATCAGTTGACGGCTAAAGTAGCTAGCACGTGTTTATATCGATGACATTGATTTATTATATTATAAACGGACGTTTACTATCACAGTACGACTACTACTATTATATACTACAACTTACTATGGTATACGACTGATATTATTCTCTTGTACTCCCTCTGAGTTCTCACCACGTGCTCAGTATGTTTGAGTATTAGATATATATATGTATATTATATATTCATCTTTCCCCTAACTGCGTGTGATACACGTCTTCATAATATGTAGGAGTGTGGTATGCTTGACCCCACTCACGGTCATAACAACGTCCACGCACAAGCACACATTACGGCCCCCTTGTGTGGAGCTGGCTGTCAAAAGTCGATGGAGTGATGGTGAAAACGATGGTCCGTGATAAATCTATAAATACGTATAGATACCTACGTAACAAAACAACAAAACGGTAGCCGATGGCCGAGAGAGACGAGGGGACTTGCCGTATTTAAACCGGGTGATTCATCATTGGAAACGTTTACGAAACTTTTTAGCGAGTTCGTGATGTCAGACCGTTAACTGGGGCCAGAGGGAGAGAGGGCAAGGGCCGAGAATTATCGTTATGAAATACGTTTTGACGAGTCTCAGACTTTGAGTATGTGTGTGTGCGTGAGAGTGAGAGAGAGAGAGAGAGAAGATCGTTTGTTTGCGCGTGTGTGAGTGCCTCGTGCTACCCATCATGCATTTATATACGTGACTATAATATAAGTGTTTATTTATTATACGTTTTTTAATTTTTTAATTCAACTACTTTTATACTGGGTATAGTTATTTTCATCTCCTTTTTTCGCTTATTTATATATCACTGTTCAGAGGTCATAGCGTTCGGGAAAGGAAACCAAAAACGGAAGAGTTACTGCAATAAATTACAAGTCTACTGCTAATATTATTCTATCGTATGTTTAAATATATAAGAACATCCGTTTATTACTAATACTCCTAGGAGGGTCATTCCGTTATCACTGTAGCTGGTTCGGGTTGTACTATACAAATACGATACATTAACAACGAATTAATAAAGAAACAATTGTTTTCATACATATGAGAAATGTCTCAGTACCTACTGCTATTTCATATTTAAAGTTATTATTTTAATATCACAACCAATGAGACAATAACGCATCAATAAACAACTCAATAATTTTGTACATGCAGTACGAGCGATGTTTTCCTTCAATAGTTTTACTTACCTATCTACTGCTATTCATATATCAATTGTTCATATAGCACTGTCCATTCAACATATGTCATATTATGTACCTATAACTAATTATAAAAGGCTTTTGGTAAAAATGTTAAAGCACTTTGACAATTATTTTACACTATATTTAAAATTAATAAATATTTAAAATTTTTGGACGTACAGCAATATTATTACCACTTATCATAGACTTTATGCAATTTTTTTTTACAATAGTACATTAGTGCAGTGTTACATACATAATTATATATAATACTATTGTAAACTAAAATAGAATCATTATAAATCTTATAAATAAAAATGAAGGGACAAAATTGTTTATCTGGACATCAATCCAAAGCGACAAACTTGGTATCTATAACTCTGAAACTTTAGAGTTAGAAATTATACACTTACCTCGCGTACGTACCTCGCGAGGTCCTGATAATGTACTGCTCACATATTATTACAAGCGAGTCTCGTGTCAGACCGGGATGGCTATAATATAATATTTTAATCGAACGTGTCCTGACTGACTCACTGACTGAACAACGCGTAGAGTCTAAACAATGATACATTGAGGCTTGCAGTTTCCATGGTAGCTTCGTACCACCATGTTAGCGCGCACGAAAGCATTTTCCAGAATTCGAATTTTAAAGTAGTGCACAAGTACCTATTTTGAGATTCAAGATGGCCGATGAACATTTTTAAATTTTGAACACCGTCACACCGAATATTAAATATAACGAATTGAACAAAGTTTGAATCATATAGAGTTGGCATTTTTAACGGGCAACGAAATGCATGGGATCAACTAGTTTTAGATAAAATAATAATAATATGACTTGTAAAAGTAAGTAATGCACAAATAATATCTAATAAACAAATAAAACTACTTAAATAAGTTTGAAAAATAAATAAAAGTTGGTCATATCCAACTTGGAGCCTACTTAATATATAACTTTGCCTATTATGAATCGATTGAAGAATGCTATTTTTTATCTGACTACGAAATTTGATGAGAAAATTATTATTTATATGTTTGTGGTTTATGCCTCTACGTACCAAATTAACCAATTCCGCGTACTAAAATTTTGTAACATTTGCAAATATTCACAATGAAAGAACTCTCAGTACAGCAAACTGAGTAATTTAGTGAATAATTGATTGACCTATGAGCACTGCAACTTAATAATAATATGATGATTATGAAAATTGTACACCGACATTTTATCAAATAATATGCAATTCTACATAACAGCAACAGCGTATAATTGTAGAAACGTGATTTTATTCCAACGTTTAAACGTCATAATTTTCAATGAAACTATAATTTGGTTATATGTTGCATACTTGGTAATTACTTGTTTTTATAATTAGTGTAATATTTTGTATTTATAGTTAATATACAAAAATAAATATGTTACAAATAAAACTTGTAAGATGTAAGTCAATAAACTGGTATCATGAATGATTTGAATGGTAATAATAAAATTAATTCATCAATGCTTAATTCTATGAAATTCTTGTATTTAATGTTATATACTTAAGTGCTTATAGTGCTAATACTGAAGTAGGTATATAAATGTATTTTCTACCGCAATATGGAAGGTATCACACTGAATACAAAATAAGATTCAGAACATCAAAGACCTATAATAATAACATCGATAAAATAATCAAGAGTTAAACTTGTAATCATAAGCGTATGTATATGGTCAATTGTTATTATTTTTGTGCAATGTACAACAGATTGGTCGTCAATAGTCAAGGGATTATTCAAATATAAATTAATATAATTAACATTAATATTAAAAAAATATGTATATTTAAATGTTAGATTTGAATAACATTCGCACGGAAAAAAGTTCACTTATAAGCATACTGCGCTTTAAATGTCAATCTCAAATCAAGTCCCAAATTCGTTTGGCCCCAAAGCTCTTTGAGTGGGTGCTATAAGTGACATAAAATATCAAGACTATGCTTGACTAACGAATAATTTGTTTTTAGTGTGAGAGAAATCGTTGAATCAAAGTTTGTTCAGCTGAGTCAAATAGTTAACTAGGCATTTTATCTAAAAGTTTTGAAATGATTTCGTAATAGTCATAGTGGTTAAAAGAGTTTAGTTTGTGGTGGTCGGGAGACTGGTCCTTCTACCACGGCGGCACGACAAGGCCCCTGCTCACGCTGCTATTTCAGCTCACCTATTTATAACCAAAAACAACGATGTGATATACCATATACCCACACTTCACCTCTTAATTGATCAACGGTATACGACCCTTCATAAATGTTCTTCTGAACGGTTAATAAAAATGTGTTCAAACAGTGTGGATTTTAAATCGATTCCTATCTATCCTAACCTATCTAAATATCTAAAATATACACCACTTAAATGTGTTTGGAAAGTTAGCTAGACCAATTCATGAAAAATTCTTAAATGAGCCACTAAATTAGGTGTGTATAACTTATAGTGGTTTTTTTTAAACATATTTTTTCATATTTGTTTTAGTTTTTAGATTAATAACAGTTTATCGCTGATAACTCGTTATAAATCATGCCACATGTTACAAATGGGACATTTCAGAGTGTTTATACTTTTCCCTCTTCATTCATCGTGGTCCGTGGAACAGGCTGATAATGCAGTTTTCTTTAAATCATTTATAATTTGAAATATATGGTAGATAATTGTATCCGTTAATGATTCTGAGCGCTACTGGATCGATTCAACGTTGTGGTACTGAAAAGTTCACTTTTAAATTGAGTTGTAATAAGTTATGCAATGAACCAGTAAGTAATAATTTAAGTGTTGGATACTAAAGCAACTCAGAACCATAAAGAAGATACACAAACATACTATGCTGTTTAGTACTTAACTATATTATAGTAAATAGGTACTATATATGGTACATATTGGTATATTAATATGTACATACTTTGATAACAAATTTTATTTTACTTTTTTATAACACTATGTATTCTATATTTCAATCGAATACGTTCTTATAATAATATTTATTGCACAGCAATTTATTGTTGAACGCAACGCAATAAAAAAAAAGTATAAAGTTCAAACCATTTTGAACGTAATATATGTAAAAGCATTATTTAAGACTTAATACAGAGCAATACATTTGTTTTGTTAAATAAATATTGGTTTTGTTCGTATTGAATATTTTAAATAACAGTTATAATATGGTCATTACAACATTTATATTTCATCACACTTGGTTTTATAACATTCGGTATTAATTATACATCAAATTTGACTATAATAAGTAATAACTTACATTCGTGTCAGATTTAAATACCAGTATTGAGAATATACGAATCATAAGTACATAATATAGATATTTAGTTAACATTATAGTCCTTAACTCATATAATTAATAAAAAATAAAATTGTTACGTATAAAACTATTTTTTTTAATTACTTAATTAATTGTTATTATTTTAGTTCCTTGTGGACAATCATCTATACTAGTAATAATTAATAGTAATAGCATATAATATATTACTTATTAGATACTTAAATTAATAGAATAGTATTGATAAACGTCAATTTTTCAAACAGATTAGGCATTATCACTTAAAATGTTGTCATTTAAATTGTATTTATAAAAACATTGCCTAGTGTGAGAGCCCTCGTAGTGATGCGATCACCTCTGCGAAGGATGTATTGTACTATCTACTTATTGTTTTGTTTTATCAATTCATTTTAAATGTAGGTAAATATAGGCAATTCTGAGCCGGGCTTTCTGACATTATTTTTGTAGAGAAAATCGAAAAATTAATTACAGGTATTTTTAGACAATTTTTTCGATTTATAAACGTGCTATATGAGCAATCTTACTGAAGTGTTAAATAAAGATGAAAATATGAACATCATTGTAAAATTAAACCACTAAGTATTTGCTTCACTAAGAATCTTAAATGATATATAACAAACATAAAAGAGAAGGTTTACAATAAAACTTCTAAGTCATTGTGAAAGGTATAGTTTTAAAAATATCAATGAGCGATAGCTATTAATTATTAAGATAGGACATAGGAAAAAAATAAATTAAGGTTATACTTACCTTATCTGGTTAATTTTTAGTGTTCAATTACGAATGAAAATCATTTCAATTTTGAGAAGTAAGCAAGTAATTTGTCTCGATCACGATAAGTATTGTATATTTTATTTTAGAAAATACAGTTTTTATTAAAATGTAGTTCTTTAAAACTTTCATGACGTGGTATATACAATTGTTGTCTGAAAATTATACTTCAATTTCATAAAGTAGGTAGTACGTTTTTATTACTTTGCAAGAAAGTTACAAACAACAGTAAAATTGGTTTTATTTCCAACGTTTATAAATGTGTGGATGATAATCAGCATTACTAAATCTATTATACCAGCATATTTTTAAGAAAAAATTTGAAGTTATCTATTTTATATTGGAGTTTAATATATACATTATACTGTTTTAAAATTACACCTATTTTATTTTATTTTTAAGAAAAATTGTTGCAATACTATTATTTGCTAGATTATAGTCTTATAGAATTTTACTTGATAAAATAAAATATAATATAATTTAACATAAATATATTTCTACAGTAATCTTGTAGGTACCTAAAGTAATCTATTTAGTAATTATTAATATTAAACACCATTATAATTTTAACGCTTAAAGGTAAATCGAATGAGATTAATTCATAATATATTATTTATTTAGGTCATAACTTCCAGTAAAAAAATAATTTATGTTAATATAATATAATCAAAATAATATATTAGATATGTATGTACCTACCTATTTTATTATTTATTTATATATTTTATCCAAATGTGTTACAATTACTTAAGTACTTAATTACAATAAATTACATTAATAATATCTGATATATGTATATACTAACTGCAGAGCTATAAGCTCGTATTATGTATAACGTATAACCAATAACCTAACGTACCTAACCCATAGTATAATAAATAATTAGATAATCTTGCCCCTTATAGTCGATCAAAATAATATTACAAATAATCTAAAATCATGAAATTCATAATGTATATCATGTATACGTACCAATATTATTATGACGATAAAACAGTTTTATGTTTTACGAAGATACGTTGGATATCTTACTAAAAATACATCAAATATAATAGGTTTATTTAAATAATAAAAACAAAATTGCACAGCTTATATTATTGCGTTCTTTCGAATAAATAAATAATCAGCTAGGATTAGTTACGGATATGGGTAAAATGTAAACCTAGGAGGTTCAACGATTCGTATCTAGTTAACCTGCAGCTGTTATATAAGATGTACAGTCATTGGAGAGAAAATAATAATACGATGCGCATTTTGTGTTTAATCGCGGCAGCAAGAGAAAAACGACTGCGTTCGGCACATATAATATTATGTATTATATACAGTATACTTGTACCTATACACTAACAATGTCTAACATTATACAGGATGTTGTTTCGTTGTGTGTATCCTCGTCCCCGCTTGGCCATCTACTAAGGACGTATTACAGTTGAGTCCCATAATCGACCCATACGTATACACTTAATTTGGTAAGAAAAATAGGTAGGTATTTGTTAAGTCCAAAAAAAAATTTAAAAGAAAAATATTTTTCTTTCCTCAGACTTAGGACTGTCAGTACATAATAATGTGACTTATGTCCGTTATATAAATAAATAAATAACATGTCAAATAATTAATTATTGTAAGATTCTCAGTGTTAAATGCTGAAAAATTAAAATTATGATACTATTAATTACTAATTATGTAGGTACCTATGTCCTTCATGCATTTTTTTTATTTCAATTTAATTTTTCTTATTCATTATTATTACTATATTATATTATTGTCAAATATCGCTACAGAGTAGTACCTATCTCTAAATTGTGGTTCAAAAATATTTATAAGAAAAAATCAAATCACGAATATAAGAACGTCTTGTATACAATATATTCGTGACACTATTTGTCATAGTGATGACAAGAATTGGAATTATCGTGATTTTCATTACCATAATAATCAGTGGGAGGGATAGCGAAGGGAGGAGAGGATGTGTGTTGTAGGTGAGTAACGTCTCCCTCCATAGGTTTATAATAAAATTGTAAAAAATATTATACTCTATTACGATATAACAAACTTTTATAATAAATTATTCATTTTCAAAATACAAATATTAGTATACAATTAGCGACATTGTAATGTAGCAATAGCTTGTAGGTATATTTTATTTTTTTCATTAATGTTGTTATTTTCATAACTTGGAAACTTCGATCCGACACCATCGGCCATTCGTTTTTACGTCAGAAATAAAATAGAGTCGCGATATTCCAGATCGTGTAATGTCACATAATCTTTAAACACGTGTGTAATAATATTGTACTTAAAACATTATAAATAAATTACTTATTGGTTAATTATTATGACCTATAGGTACCTACACCGAGTCGTACTATTCCGGAAATCGATTAAACGATGTGTTATAAGGTACACACGTACAAATTTAAACGGAATTTGTATGTGTATACTATACTAAACTACAGCTGATTACAAGTTGTCGGCATAATATATAATGTTATAATATTATGTTAATACAACGCCGTAGGTGATCGACATAATACTATTACATACGATTATTATAGACAATTTACAAACTAAAAAAAATCTATATATGTATATAGGTATATATAATATTATACAATAGTATATTATAACCATAACGTTATTATTGTGTATAGTAGACTGTTCCGTTTAATGTATTTTGTAAACGTGTCGAGTGGGCGTTTCGTTACCTACTTAAATATTTTATAGGCACCTAGCAAATTCAGAATATTATAAGAACCACTGCTCATTACGCAATCTACGCATAGCACACAAACACACATATATATTGTACAACGTGTGCATGACATTATATTGTGGGGTTTAACGAATAACGTGATCACGTCAAGTTGTTTTATTTATTATTGTTTAGCGTACTAATAATTGGATGATCTCTTTAAGTGTAATATATTCTCACGCCATTATTACGTATAGGTACTTATGTATTTATTAAAATTCTAATTGTATAAGAATCAACGAAAGACCCTGGAGTTTTCAATACACTCAGATTTGTTACGAGTCATAACTTATGCCATTTTAAGGGCTATCCTGTAGGCTGTAGCGATATATAAACCTTTTTTTTCTAATTAAATTTTTACTGGGAATTTTTAAGTTCATTTTTTTTTTTTTTTATACCGATGTATTTCAAACGACATTTAAACGAATTAAATTTCAGAGTTATTCTAATTTATGTGCCTACCAGAGATATGTAAGTCTAGCATTAGATAGTCTATTGAATATTTGAATACTATATTATAAAGTGTACGATGGGCTTACCATGAAACAAACAATTAAAAAACAAAACTAAAATTTGGTTAAACTTTATTAATATTACTACAGTGCAAATGGTTTTAAAGTTGAAAATATTGTTGATGTCCATTCGGCAAGGCGGCATCCATACACTTTAAACTAAACGTTAAAAATATATATCTGCCTAACGATTTGCAGAAAAAAATGGAGTTTTCTCGAAACAGACTTTTCAGGACTATCATCAAACACGGTAATAAAACTCTAAGCAATTAAAAACAAGACCTTTTCAATTATATAGTTTTTTTTTTTTTTTTTCAAAAACCTATCCTTAAAGGGCTCAAATAGTTGCGTATAATAAAACGTAGGCGTCAAAATCGAGACGGACGCGCGATGAAAAATGGGTGTAATGCCATGTAATTTCCTATTACAAAATATATACATTTGCGGGTCGCAGCTCTCGCGAAGGCCGGCCGGACGGTCCGTGGACTGAAGATGACGCTTTTGAAGGTCGTCACCGGGAAACACTAATAATAACAATATTATTACTACCATAACGACTGCAGCAGGCACCACACGAGCTCAGATGGTATCTGGATACGTATATGGCAATATACATATATAATATAGAGACGGGCATAATATATCATATTATTTATCTCGGATTTTCACTCTGTTTCGCCCACGACGAGCACGGGTCACCGGTCGGGGGTCACTGGCGTCGCCACTGTTATGTATTACGATATTATTATTAAATGTACAGGTAGAACTGGTGTATCCGCGCGCATATACGCATTATTTTATTCCATCGCGGAGAAAGGTGTGTGCGGCGGTCGTGATGGGCGAAAGTGCTGCTAGGATGAAATTTCGTGTTGTTTCGTATTTAATTTGATTTCTGGTATTTTGTTGTTTTATCATTATCGGACACCCGAACGCGCGATTATAATAATAATACGAGTATGCGACGGGTCGCCGCGCGCGATCGCCACATCATCGTTACGGGGTGAACGCAACTGTTATTATTATTATTTCTTCTTCGCGTTTTCCATTGCGCGAATCGCCGCCACGGTCCGGCCACCATCGCCGCACAGTTATTAAAACAAAAATAATACATAATTCGTGAGCACTATAGGCGAAAGTCTCCGCGGGTTGGATAGGCGGCGGCCCGGAATTCGAAGGATTCGTCTTCCGGCCTATCTAACCGGCAGAGCTATTACAAGCTACAGTTATAGGTACATTGTAATATACATATACAACAATGCTTCTGCTGTAGGCACCTATATATATATTATTTTATACGACTGTGAAAAGGTAGCGAAAGAAAATATGCAAATTACGATACCGATAGCCAACCACTATTGCAGCTATTTGCGTTCCAAAAACAATATGTGTTGGCTTTTCTTATAGTGTATACAGATACCTGTTGCTTATAGCTGGCACCTAATTACACCGGTGTTTCCAATATCGTTGTGTCTTGTAGCGCTGGAAACGTACAACAACCATAATATATTATTATAAGCGTATACGTAACGGAAACGAGAAAAATAAGAATAGAATTATAAAAAAATTGAATTGTATATTTTGTATTAA
This sequence comes from Acyrthosiphon pisum, assembly GCF_005508785.2. Taxonomy (NCBI): domain Eukaryota; kingdom Metazoa; phylum Arthropoda; class Insecta; order Hemiptera; family Aphididae; genus Acyrthosiphon; species Acyrthosiphon pisum. Next base: position 99,445,665 of record NC_042494.1, read on the forward strand.
TATAAAACATGACAACAATATTATGTGTTCTATAATATAAGTCAGCTAGTAAAATTACGATAGCGCATTATATTGTATATATGCGTTTTGAAAATTGAGCTTGAGACTAATAAAAAATAATAAAAAATATAATATAAAATCGCGATTTTCGTTAAAAAAAATAAACAAAATATAAAACACAAATAAAATAGTTTACATGGACATTATAAAATATGTTACAATTGCATTTGTTTAAGGGATGAGGAGCGGGATGGGGATTAAGGGTATAGTATTAAGGAGGGGTGGGGGATGGGATGTTTGGGGGATAATTGTGTGTGGAGGGTGGCCACGCTTCTCGAAATGTTCACCGACCGTGGAAAAGTAACAATCAACGGTTTTCCGCGGCCACCGGCGCGAAGCGTGTGCACGAGGACGACAATTGTATAAAATCACGTTTGAATCGAACACCCTAGTAAGATCCGCTGGAGCTCGGAGCACCGTAGCTGGACGATGGGCTGGCAGCGCTTGGGGATCCGTAGCTTGCCGATGGGCTAGCGTAGCTGGAACCAGGTCCGCTGGAGGACAGGGATGAGCCACCGGAGTGTCCGACTGAGTCACCGCTGAAGCCACCCGACGATGTGGGTCCGCTGTAGCTGGAGCCACCGGAGCTGCTTGCGTAACCACCGGCTTCCTTTTGGGTCTTGTACTTGATGAAGTATACTTCTGGTTTGGATGGTGCGGTCGGTGCCACGGTCGGGATGGAGATTTGTGGTTGGTCTTCGGGTTTCTTGACCAGAACGTAAATCAGGGTCTTCTCGGAGTCTTGTTGCACTTGTGGTATGATCGGGGCGGTCGGGGTCGGTGGGGTTGGGGCCTTGATGAAGATGATTTTGTAGTGTTTCTGGGGTGGGGCAACCTGTTGGACTTGTTGTGGGGCAACGTATTCTTGCTCTGGGGGTGGAACGTGCACGTAGATGTGTTTCTGTACAACTGGGGCGGCCGGGGCGTAGTTGTAACCCGAGGATCCACCTGAGTATCCTGAGCTTCCGCCACCACCGGAGTATCCGGAGCTGATCGGACCGCTGGAGTATCCAGAACCACCGCCGCTGGAGTATCCAGATCCACCACCGCTGGAGTATCCGGAACCACCGCCGCTGGAGTATCCACCGGAACTACCACCGCTGGAGTATCCACCGGAACCGCCGCCGCTGGAGTATCCACCAGAGCTGATTGGGCCGGCGTAACTAGAGCTACCGCTGGCGTAACCGGAGCTGCCGCTGGCGTATCCGCCGCCACCGCCGCTCGAGTAACCACCGCCGCCACCACCGCCCAAGAAGCTCAGACCGGTGCTTCCGGACGAGTAACCGCCTGACGAGGACGGTGCGCTGTAAGAGTATCCAGCTTCTGGTCTTGCCAGTGCTAATGTCGCAAGCGACGCCAACACCTGTAATAACACATAATAATCGTCAGTTACATACCTTTACGAGTCAATAACAATTTGCTAGTATCGAATAGAATTCAAGGGATAAAAGTCAAATTCGATATTTTACATTGTAAAAACACGAACGGACTTAGTCTTCCGATAAACGCATTATTATAATACTGTCGGAGTAATAGTTGGCTTTTGAGAAACGTTAGTGTTTTTATTTTTATAAAATTATGATTGACTTGATAGAAAAAATAGTAAGTATAAAAATAGTAAGTTTAATTTTTTTATTCTTGAAATAAAATGTCTTATAATGTTTTCAACGATGGAAAAAAAAATCTAAGTTTTTTATTTTAAAATATACTCTAAAGAATTGAACGTCTGTAAATATATTAAGTGTTGTAGGTACTCACTACAAATCGTGTTTTCATCATGTTGGATATTTTGAACACAAACTAAACACAAATGCACCACTAGAATAAACTGATAGTTGTTCACTCACGGTAGAACGGCTGACTGATGATGAGCTAAAGTTAACGACGCTTCTTATACACCTGGGAAACGGACAACTTGGATGCAGGCAAAACATTCACTTTTTGTAATTCGTTTAGTAACATCAACTATCACTCTCCTTCTCAATATTTCTTTCTTTCGTTCACCTTGTGATACCGCGCTTCTTTGACCCTGCCGGACGGCCACCGTTCTACAATAATAGATAGGTAACTACATTTAATAAAATACCGCGAGAGTAAAAAAAAAAAATCCAATCATACTGCAAACATTTTAAAAAAACATTGGTAAATTTCAACGTTTTTACATTAAAATATCGCCTCAATACATTTACCATACTACCTTATATAGCTATGAATGCATCTATAGGTACAATATTATTAATTTATATGGAATAATTATTTTTGTATATAGTTTGTGCGTTCGTAAGTTTTGTTATTTCTATAAAAAAAAAAATGATTTTATTCTAACCTACGCCTAATTAATATTGTTGTTTTTTTAAAATATTTTTTTTGTTTATATAGAAAATATAAAACTAGGTAAGTACATAAAATTATACAAATAGTTATTTTTTTTTTTTTTGATAATTCGGTATAGATTTTACATATTAATTTCTGGTTTTATTTTTTAATTTCATTAAGAATATAATTCCATTGAATTAAAGTTCGTTTCCTGGCTTTTAATGTTCATACGCTTTTAATTTTAATTTGATTTTCTTCTTCAAGTCCTTCTACTAAAAGACAATAGGATAAAAAATTGTTTTAAATAGTGGCTCAGTCACCCATCTACCTCTTATTAATTTAAAATTGTAGTTGCCCAATTACCAGATGCCCAACAAAAATATTAAAGCATATAAAAATGTTCCTTATTAACATTAAAGTAATCGCAATCACTTGAAGTATATTTTATGGTTTCATCCAAAAATAAAATAAACTCTACACTGTTTAAAATAATTGTTTTTTGAAAAACTGAAACACTTAAATAATAATATACCAACTAAAATAAATTAACTGAATAGTCTAAATTTTTATTTATGAAACTGTGACACTTTAATACATTCATTGTTTAGTTTTAACCGACTATGAGGGAAAAATAAAAATAGTAAATGTTTATGAAAATAATCTAATAATTGAAAAGCTAAGTAGAATTTTAAAATAATTTCTGGTATTATATTGACCTGTGTTACATTATACATTTAAGAACTATTGTAAATTAATATTTGAATGTATGTCAATGGAATAGAGTTTTAATACTATAACATTAGCAATTAATCAATAAATTATAATTTCATGCTAAATTTTAACTCTTGGGTAATAGACAAAGATTTTAAAAAATAAAATTAACATACAAATAAACATAAAACATTTAAATACTTATTAATGTATTATGATTCGTGAATAATCAGATATGTTATTATGCACTATCGAATTAATCAGTATGAAGATATTAAATATTATGTAATATAATTAAATATTATTATATAGCTAGATATTATATCATGGTAACTAAAAAAAAATGCATTACTAACTAAATATTCAAAAAAATTATTATACCTACATGACAACATGTAACAATTTTAAAATTATTTCACATAAAGAAAAATATTATTATAACCATATATTACTATATTATTACCAGGGCTCGGAAGTTGTAGCACTAAAAATGTTACTTTTTAGCTCTTAAATATGCTCTTAAAAACTCCAAAATATGCGTTATAAATAGCACAAAAAATCAAAAAATATGCATTTAAATTGAAAAAATTTAATTGATTTTAAAAAGTTAAATGTAATTATACAATTTTATAAAATTGTTGGGCTCATAGACATCAGGGACTGTCTGGACTAGTTGAATTATACACCGTTAACAAAATATATATTAAACTACTTAAATATGTTTGTTAAAGTGTACTTATAAGATCTATTTATTTCCTATTTCCTAACCAAATTAATCATTATTTTCAACATAATGTGATAATTTCCTATATTTTGTATAATATGTAGGTATATATTATTATGTATATTAAGAAAATATGCCCAAAAATAGCAAAATAAAATTTCGTGTATGACATCAGAGAAGTGTGATACATATTTGTATCTTACTTTGGATGTTCTAGGACGAACCAAGAAAAATATGCATTTGCTACAACTTCCGAGCCCTGATTATTACTATTTAGTATTTACTATACTATATTACTTTATTATTAATATACATTATCAATTCAAAATAACATTAAAATAGTCGAATGGAAGAGATTAGAATATTTTAATTCGTGTATGTAGGTAATCTAAATTCAATTTAGTTTAAATTAAATATTTTGACTTCATTTTGAGTTTTAATTATAAAGTATACGTTTTAGACTGTGAATAAGTTTTTAACCTATTTTAAACGATTAAAATAATAATACATTATAATAATGATTAATGATTATTAACTTAGGTACTATTTTTCAACGCATGTATATACACTATACAGTATTACGAATCTAGATATGCCAACTATTCACAATTTAACAATATTCAGTAAAAAAAAAATTAAATGAAACGATGTTTAATAAAAAGACAAAATATGGATTAGAAAAGGCAAACCAAAAATGTTTAATTTTCATAACTAATGAGCAATTATCTATTTTTTAATTGGTTGGAAAAATAAACATATTATTGAATTATTAGGTTTATCTACTGGATGTAGGTATCTACGTTATTTTAGATTAATTAGATAAATTGTAGAAATATTAGTGCTAATTCATTATTTAACAGTTTACCAAAGCAAATTTACCTACTGTTATGAAGTTATTCTAAAGTTTTAAACAATACTTTCTAGAAAATTATAAATGTACATCAATCTGTCGTGGTTTAAAATAATCGAACTGTAACGTCCATAAATACTTACACTATCATCAAATATTAATGGCACAATATAAAGTTCATAATATAACCAACTGAAAAGAATAGTGTTTGTAGTAGACCGTAGTACTTACTTATGTTAAAAGTTTTAAAATCTTAGTAAAAGGTAACATTCTTTAGTGATAATTATTCCAAGTTTATCAATTTCAAGTATAATTAAACGATTCCATAATATGTAACATCATTAAGTTTCCATTTAATGTGTGCAGTCGTCCGTCCTGGACATTAATTATGTACCTATCTACATTATTTGCTACTTACATCTTCAAAATAGTTTCTCTTCAGTGCATCTATCTCGTCTTATTTTTATTATATGATTATAATGATATTCTATACATTTCATTGAAATTGGTTTCAAGTGTAATAACTATTGACGTGGCACTGCATTTTAGAAAACGACAATAATTTAAAAATGTTTACTTAAAACACAAATCTAATGCAGTAATGTTTGCAAATACGTTTTTCACAAATAGTTTATTTTTCTTTGTAAAAACCATTTGAAAATACTATACTACAAAAATGTTTTTGGCGCGTTAGTAAAAATCTCGTAAATAAAATATCCCCACGGAATTGTTTATGTTCGATTACTTACCTAGGTACTTAAAATTCTCCTATTTTAGTATATTTTAATCTAATACCCAGAGGATTCCCCGCTACCGCTTTTCAATATCCTAATAATGTATTTGTTTATTCATCGTAAGCGTTTAGTTTATTATTGTAATACTATTTAGAATTTAGATACAAGTAAAACTCAATAGAATAATAGAATATTCCCATACTGTAAATGTATAGCTGTAATGTACGTTTGGACAACAGTATACCTACCTATAGCGTTCATTTTTACGTTCACGTTTAAAGGTTTCCATAAAAATATGGAAGTTGCTAAAAAGTAACGAGTTCCAATTTAGAATTTCTAAGAAGCTAACATTTTATAGTAACAGTGGGATACAATTTAAGATTATTTTTATGTCATTATATTACTTCATAAGAATCTCGGCAAGTACTTCAATATATAATAGCACTTTAGTTTTAGGATATACTTCTTTGAGCTGTATGTACAGATATACCTACCATTTAATTTTTTTTTTTGTTTATCAATTGTTAGGCATTGAGTATCTATGTATAATATATTCAATATTGTATATTATATTGCATAAACTAATGAATACAATAGTTATTAAAATATTTAAGTTATTAATAATTATAATATATATATTTTTTTTATCGGTCTTTAAATTATACATTTTTGCTTCGATAACTAAGGTCATTAGAATTACATTTATATATACATTAACATTTCAATAAGAACTTGAACAATTAACAACTGAGAAGACTACAAATAGAAGATAAAAAAAAAAAATTATAATATTAAATAGTTGTATTGTTGATTATTATACAAAGAAAAGAGGTTTCATTTTTATATGGTTATTGTACTGAAGTTTAATTATAAAAATCATCTCAAACCAATTAAATATTAACAAAAAAAAAAGTTTAAACATTTTGAATTTCTCACAAAAGCGATAAAAGTATATATGGGTAGTACGAAACTTGGAGGAAGCGCTCCTTTTACGTGATAAGACATTATATTTAGGTACGTATTTTACTTTTGTAATACTTTATTTACTTAACTTTATTATACTTTTGTATATAATACTATAAACTTTCCTGCAGTTATCACTGCATTTACCAAATCCCTTTATTGAACTAACCAATCAATATACTAGGCATGTTACATGGTTTTCGTACATACTTAATGCGTATCTAGAACGAAGTTTTGTACACATGTTGTTGTACAAAAACAGAAAGGTAAAATAAACTAATACATTTTATAAATTTAAAATGTCTATAATATTATTGACATTGGCCGCCGGTCGCCACTATATGATGGGAATAAAAAGTGTTTATTGTTATGCCATTTATATAGTGATAATAGTACCTAATATATGTATAATAATACTATAATTAATATTATATTTACTTTTACAGTTTTACTTTTTAAATTTGTTTTAGAAATAAATTGAATTCACCAAATTCTGTTATGGTTACATCTGATCTGATAGTGTATTCCGCATAAATGAACCAGCACTTTCAATCTTGATGGATGTAAAATCGTTGAGATTAATGAGTATATTTTGTTCATAAAATGCAAAAGTAATGGTGGTTTGATTTTATTACCTATATACCGCTTGGTTTCAAATGTTCGTTAGATAATTCTATTTCAGGATCTATGCACACGTGGTGTAGGAAGATTACATAATTTATAGTGTCTGTATATGTGTATATAAGGTTTAGGACCTTTGTAAGCTTTATTAGGGCCTCGAGTAGTATTTTAGTTAAAAGGTGTTCAGTGACACCTATAGGAACATAACTTGACGGGAATTTCTAGAAAGATATTCACTTGGATGTCCGGAACAAATGTACGTTGGGTGATCCATAACTATTTATTAATTATTATTTATTATGTTATCTGTAATTGCGTGCTTCAATTAGATATTCAAATTGTTGATCAAAATATAGATAAGTATATAATTACTAAATAAATTGTCATTTTATTTTAATATAGTTATAGACAAATCCATCCCAAGTTTAGGTGTTGACCCGGAGTGAAAATAAAATACCTACTTTAAAATTTAAATTGTATATTAGAAATTGTTTTAAGACATTGTTGAAGTTATTAAAAAAAATAGATTACCTACTTACTGTAAAAATATACCCTAGTCAGTCACACTCATGAGGCCACCTTTTTTTACCTACATATTTTTACCTTAATTATATAATGATAAATTATAAGCTACATGATACTTTTAATGTAAATTTATGTTAATTTGATTTTAAAATCTTAATAAATAATTTTTAAATTTTTAAATTATATATTAATTTATCATTAATGTGGGTTTCAAAACTAAAAGTTGAGAATATATTTTAACCATTTAAGCAAAAAAATATTTGAAGTGTACCTACGCTATTTCGTCACAAATATTGTAAATAACTATAAATAATGATATACGATGCAGGTAATAGATACATTTTACATTAATTTATTGTAATATCATATTAATTTCATCATATAGAAAATTATGGACTGAATGTCCATGGTTCATGCCCACGTATTCATTTTTATGAATTAAAGAATTATAATTAATATTACAATTATTTAAAAAAATATTATAATATTGTTATATTTGTATAAAATAACATAAACATCAAAACTTATTTATTTCTTATTTACTTAAATATTACATTACTACGTTTGACATTTTATCAATTTCCGTAAAAATAAGTCTAAGTTCTAATTCAACGACAAAATTAATATTATTTTAATTACATATTTAAAGTATAAGCGTGTTATACTGTTATTGAACAACATTATTCATTTAACGGCTGTTGTATTGGCAAAAATGTCTGTTCTTGTTGATTGGCAATGATTAGTTATTACTACTTTGTTAATATTATATTTTTTTTTATATACCTAATATTAAAATATGAAATTATAGAATAATAAAAGTGGAGTGGCAGGTACTTTCAAAATTTTATCCCACGTGAGTGGTCACGGGTTAAAAGAATACAACTAAAAATCGAAATTAGGATAAAATGATTTTTTCACTCTTGGTTGTTTTACCAGAAATACAGTCGGAAATGCCTTTTGTGTTTAATTGAAAACGCTCCTACTTAGATGTTTCGGATTATTTGTTAGACAATTATAAATATGTATAATACATCCCCTGGTGTATTGTGTGTAGTGTGTACTAAATATATTATATATTAATACAAATGTATTAGAATGTGCGAAATTTGTAATTTAAAAATGTAATTAAAAAAAAAATGAAATAATTTTTGTATCTTTTTTTTGTGCACAATCGTGTTGCATTTGCAATTGGTAAAAAATGTCAACCCTTATATTTTTATTGGTACGCAGTGATGGTTGCATTTTTTCAGGTAAACAGTGTGCAATCGTTCTAAATCAACATCAACATATGTGTACCTACTTCCTTGAATGTCCGTAAAATTTTTGAGATTCTTCAAATAAAATTTAATATTTAAAACACGATGCATAAAATAAATAATAATGTGTGCTCTTAAAAACGTGTTATAATTATTATACGTAAATAGGTACATTCACTTGTAACTTTCAAGTTTCCTTGTGCTTGCGGAGATGTTATTGTGGTTACTTCACCTTAATATATTATACTATATAGGTACCTTCCAACGTCACGGACAATATTACCATTAGTCTATTTAATGTAAAAAAAAATGATCAAATATTATCGAAAAGTTTATTATTTTCATTTAAATGTATACCATATTATTATCATTATCAAATATAATTATTTTTAAAGGTTTGAAATAAAAATAAACTTAAAATTGATTATAGGTATATATTTAATACAATTTAGTGGCAGGGGTAAATTATATTTTTTACTAACACTAAAATATAACGACAATACTGCAGTAACAATTAAAAAAATATATTAGAAATATAAAATTGGTTTTATTTGTTGATATCATTCAAAGAACGAATTTAAGTAAAACTGTAGAAGTTGGTTTAAAATCCACGCTTGGTGAAATTTCCCATAAGCCGTGTGCTTAAATTTCTTTTAAAACTGTTGACGCTATAGTAACGATAGTTTTCAGTAGTTTTTTCACACGTACTGAAAAATTATAAAGAAAAATTCATTTTCAAATAGTGCCATACAGACTTGATTACTTAGTTTCAAAAGAGCTTGATGAAATATGATACATATTCTGCTCGTAAAAGTATTGACCAAAAAAAAAAAATATAGTACAACAATAATTGGGCGTAGCGAAGTGTATCCTTTCTTTTCCCCCAGTTTGATGCAATTTGTTATTGCCATCTCCTCCAAAACTACTGGACCAATCTTCATGAAACTTTAAATATATATTTATTATTATGAAGGTTGTATAGATTAAGTTTGGCATTTATAGATTCGTCATTAAGTAATTATGACTAATTATTCATCTACACTATACAAATAAGATTCCCCATCGGACTAACCTACTTACAGCTAAAACTATGATAGCTAGAGACTTGAAATTTATTTTCATTGTACCTTCGTAACTCAATGAAGCGCAGCACTAATTAATGATTTTTTAAAATTTAAAATTTTAAAGATGAGTTCACACAGGGCTAACGGAAATCGAATAATTTTTTAATATTTACGAATATTTCGTATTATTGTCGTTGGTAACAACAAATAAAATAGGTTACGATTGGTTAAAATATTAATAACTAATCTACCAGCAATTTTACATTTTTATTATAATTCTAAATAAGATGAATATTATGCTGTATATATATTTTTTATATATATATAATATCACAGTGTGATTGTCATGTTTTAAGCTTAAAAACGTTTGATGAGGTAATAACATAGGACGCCAAACCTATATTAAAATCTGATACCGAAAACAAGAACGTAATGAGCCAGTTCAAAATACATTGAATTATAAAATAATGAAAAAAAAATAATAACAAATGGATACATAACATTTTGATTGACTGATACCATTCGCTCCGCCTGACTTTTGTCCAACGACATAATATATCAATAGACTATAGTAGGTAATAAGATAAAAGCACATTCTTAGAACTATAATAATTTTTGATTCACTCATAATCGATTACTATTGAATAATCTCAATAATATTTATACAAGATATATATAATATATCGTGCATAAAATGTATAATTTTAATTATGAAATGTGTAGGTATACCGTATACCTACTGCTACACCCGTAACTAAAATAATATAATTGGAAGAGGTTAGAACGCACATCATTAATAGTGTATTATTTTAATACAAGCATTCCTGTATTATAATATCGCACTTCCATTCCCATTTTAAATAAATTTTTTTAAAGAAAATGTTCCAACAAAATAAAAAAATGTACTTTAAATGTTTCCGCTATTGTACTAGGAGAAAAAACGCAAGTTTCGAGTGGGTCTACATAATATGTAACCAGCTCGTGTCATTGTGAAATGTTGTTAAATTGTTAATGATCTCGTTTGTAAGGAATCATAATATGAACCACGATACCTGTTTCTCGGAAATGCAAGATTTTTATGACTCCGGCTTTAATAAATTAGTGTTCAAATTTTATGAGTTGATTTATGAATTTTGCCTCAAGAGGGTGGTGTATTTTGCGTCCATCTCGATGGTCATTAATTGTTTGAAATGTAATTTCATACACATAGTACCCAAATAAATATATAATACATTATGTTATATGCCTATAATACGTATTATAATTATAGTTATAAAATGAACTTAAGTCTCTTAACGTGTTCGTGTTTTATGAACTTATAAGAAACGGTTCTCTTGTCAGCATTCAGTGTGTGTGTGCGTATGTGTGTATGCGTGTTACAGTAATTACCTATACCACGATAAAAACGATAAACGATAGATATTAAATGTTATTTTTAAAAATTATATTATATCGATCCAATAAGCACGCAATAGGATCACGATGAAACATAGTAAACAAGGCGCTTTTTACACTATAATCTTCTCGGTAGATATCGTAAAATGTTTTATTGAAAACAATTTCTTCGCTTAATTTAAAAAAGTCGTTACAATTTTTAAAAGTTATCCAAGTGGGTACCTACCTATGAATAATTAAATACTAATAAAATATTCTGCTTGAGAATACGAAATCAAAAATGCATGTTATTGTCATTTAAAAAAAAGTAAGAACTCAAAAAAAAAATTCCTTTACCTAGCAGTACAAAAAATAAAAATATAATTATTTTCCGAAAATATCGTGTCGTATGGACCACAAATAATGTAAAAGAAATTTTAGCGTTTAGTGATAATAAAGAATCATCGCCTGTATATATAATAATATTATGTTACCCAACATATTATATATATAATATATTATCATCTTGGCGCCCCGAGGGCAACGATGACCCCGGCGCCACCGCCGCCGAGGCAGAGTTAAATCGTTACGTTACTGTATTATAATATGTTATATATATTATTATTATTATTATTGTTGTTGAACGTCGTCGCGGGGCGGGCGTCGACGGTCAAGCTGCAGAGCGCCGCGCCGACGGCCGAGAGAAAATAATATTATAGTCGGCAAACGACTCGCAAGAAAACAAAAGCGACCGTTCCTCTACAAGATAATATGTATATATACATAAACGTTCGTGAGCATATACGGTGATAATAATATATTTTGCCATTGTAGTAGTTATGCACGTGCATTTTTTTACGAATCATTGTTATTTCGAACGTAATACGCCGTCGTAAATCAGAGCCGTGCTGAGCAGCGCACCCGAGGGTGAAAGCAACGAGCGACGTACTATGTACGCATACATCATACACACAATTTTGTACTGGCGTGGCATGTACATATTATATTGGGATTATAAGATGATATATGATCGCGCACATCACAGAGCAGCGTTTTTCCACGGCGATAAAATGTTTCTCGAAATATTTTAATATATTATACTATAGAAAATACGCCGGATGAATCGCCGAGCGTGCTCAACCCATTTTTTTTTTTTTTTTTTGATTAGTTCGAATTCCTATTTTTGAAATTCGTCAGTACATTAAAATATCATATTATTTTCAAATAGAAAATACCTATTTAAGAAACTTGTCAATACCAGCAACTTTTTTTATTCATAGTAAAATATCGTGTTATTTTTTTAATGCATATTATTCAGTAGGTATTCTGATTGGCGCGACTTCAGCCGTTCTATCGGAGATCCACGTCGTCGTACACGATCCCCCGCGCGTGTAATTGTTAGTACCTAATACTATTTATAAATCGTGGTTAACTAATAACTATATTACATATTCGGGGTGAGGGTGGTGGAAAATGTAGAAAAAATAATGGTACTTCGCAATTATATTGATTTACCCTCTCTCTGCAGAGAGAGTCCCATGGTGCCGGACCTCAAAACAGACAGAGTTGATGACGTGACGGAGAGATCTGCGCTAACTTTACGTGCTTTAAGATACCGCCTTGTCTTTACGGGATCGGTGGATAGATTGGTTAGAAGTTTGACAACCGTCTTGGAGCCAAATTATATTCTAATCATGTGATTTTTTTGGTTTGTGCAGTGTGCACCGTACTCGATCATAACTAGGAAGTGAAAACCACCAGATCAGGAATATTAATACACGCAATATGAAAATATAATTAGTATTTTTATGATCATTCTATGACTTAACGACAATTTGACATTTGAGACCTGCTATTAGCCATTAGGTATGCATATGGGTGTGTGAAAAGTGCCACACGTGTTGCGTATCAGATAATACTATTGGGCGTCATCGGACGAATTATTTGGGTATAATAGATACATGAAGTTTATCGTGACACGCGCTGCAGAATGATCGTATCTCAGTCCATGTGCCACGGTAAGATTAGGTTTAGTACAATAGTATTATATATTAATATATATTTTTAAAATTTTAAATAATTTAAAACGAATAAGGTATACATAGGTCCAAGGCTTTGCACCCGTTTAGCCCGTATAGCCAAAACCATTAAAAAACCCTTAAAAATTATCAAAATCGTATACCCATATAACATGATTGATTTTGATGACGTATAACCCGAAACACCGAAAACCGAAATTAAATTCGGGTTTTAACCCATAACCCGTATAAAAAAAATATTACATTTTCAAGTAACATATGAATTTGTATGTATATTTCATAGAGAATTCAGTTTTTCATAATTGGGAACACTGGTTACACGTGACAAGTGTGATACAACTGATAAATTATTTTGATTGTTTTGAATTGTGTTATTTTTAAATTTTTAATATAATATTATTATATTAAAGTTTATTGCAACCGATCTTCGTATATCCCTTATAACTTATAAGTAGTTATAACTTATAACATTTTGATTATAAAGAATAATCAATAATTTATAAATATATTTTTTCAAAATTAAATTTTAATATTTGATTCAATAATATATTTCATTTTATTTTATAACTATTTAATACTTAAATCGAACACAATTAAATGTATACAACGTTAGCTATCTATACGCAATCAGTACGAAAACGTTTGACTGATTAATATTATGATTTTATTTCATTATAATACAATATTTTTGTGAAAACATTTTATATTTTACAATTTTTATCGTTATAGTTATTTTTTACTATTTAGATTTTTAATTTCATATTCTTAATATTTTTCGGAGTATTTATTGATACATAAGAAGTAACGATATAAATATAGGCACGTCACAAAATGTTGACTCCAATTTTCAAAACTTTAAATAGGTACCTAACCTAACCTAACCTATAGAGTATAGGCTATAATACTACCTACTCGTTCGAAATTCTATTTTTATGTTTCGAAGTAACTACTTTAAAAATATTCTCCTCTAGAATATGAAATAAAAAACATATGTAGTCATTCAAAAAATATTATTTTTTTTCAAAATATGTGTTTTTTACTTTTTGTGACATCAGGTTATGTAAAACTAATATTTAAAAAAAATTTAAAACTTTTCTAAATATAAAGTTGACACTTTTGAATCACCTTGTATTTTAATACATTTTATATAAGTTTTTCAATTTTTAAACATTGTAAATTGCACAGATCATATAAATTATATTTTGTTTAAAAATTAAAAAAAGTACTCGATGCAACTTAGATATTACAGGAAATAAGAAATTAAAGACAGTGACATAATTTTTTAGGTTTAACACATCATTTACGAGATTGCCATCGCAATCAAATTTCAAATATTTTTAGATTCTGAGAGGAACGATGAATGTATTGATTTTACAATGATGTGTGTTTTTTTTTTTTTTTAATTTAATTTTTTTTTTTGTGTCTGTCATCACCTTTTAGGACAGTAAAAGTGCTTGGATTTTCTTTAACAGTACTTTTTTTGACAGGAAAGTGAATCTAGTTGGTACTTTGGGGGGTCAAAAGTAACATTTTTCCAATAGTTTTCAAAAGCTCCATGAAAAACAAAAGAAAAATTAAGGAAAAACGGGAATTTTTACGCAAAATCTGTTTTCGAAAAAATTGATTTTGGTTTTTGGTGTAACTTTAAAACGAATGACTGTAGATATATGAAATTTTCACTGGTTGTTTATATTTCCATTTTCTATACATGATAAAATTTTCAAAATATTTTGATTTGTTTTGAGCTGTTTACGGACAATATCAGTTTCCAATTAAATTAGTTTTTTTTTCTACGAATATCAATAAAACTTTATTTGTTTGGTAAAAATGCGTGAAAATTTAATGCAAGGCTCCTGATATATTGTTACAATAGCAATTGTAAAATATTAAAAATACATAGGCACACATTTTTTTTATAAGCATTTGAAGTTGAAATTTTGACAAAATGTATCAAATTTAAAACTGAAAAATTATTTTGTAGTTAAAAATTTATAAAATGTTCAAATTTTATATCTAAGGATTGAAAATTTAAAACAAGATTTCACGTAAATATTTAATTCTGTTACCAAAAATTCTAAGAAATACATAAGCACAGTTTATTTTTATAGTCATTTTAAGTTCAAATTTGGACGAAATTACATATTAAAAAACCTGGAATAACTATTTTAGTTATTTTGTTGTGATTGTATAATATTACTTGTGGGTACTTGAAACTTCTAAAGTATACTATTATATATCTATGATAGTATCACGGTTTGTTGTTGATGTATAACGCGTTACTAATGGATATTGTGATATGATTAAATTGGAATTTATTATTGATACCTATTATAGGTCAATTTTCTTTTAATACTATAGATAAGTATACCTATAATAGATATGTCTAATACCTAGGCTGACAAACCGTCTCCGCTCAGAATCGTTTTTCTTATACAGTGATATTATATCATTGAATTCAAATTTAATACTATACATTATACAGTGACCATTATACAGTGACCCACTTGTAACCTACTGTACAGCAGAGTGACATCCACTTACCTACCTTTTTTAATTTAACTTTTTCTGGTATTTTGTAATAAATACTATATTTACTGTGTATTTTTATATTTTAATCTTTTATACCTATTATATTTTTAGATTCTGGTCGGGATAAGAAATTATGTATTGGTCTTACAATTTTACAATGATTTTTTTGTCCGATAACACTTTTTGGAGCAGTCTTTTCAGTCACTTTTTGCTTAAATTTTCAAATTTGATGTTGATTTTTGTTAGAAAATGTTATCTTGTTGGTAATTTATATGGTGGTGGGGGAGTACTAGTATTTAAAAGTAGGACGTTCCAATTCTTTTCATGATAATTGTTAAAATCTAACAAAAAACAGCAGCAAAACTTAAATATTTATTAATCTTTTTTATTTGATGTTTACATGATTTCAATGGTACACCGACTAAACGATCAATAGATGATCCATGAATTGGTTTAGAAAACAACTAGAGAGAGAAGACTGAGAACTTAGCTTTATTTACCTGTATTGACTATATATAGTGACGTTCAATTATTTGAAATATGTGTATAAGTAGGAACATATTATTATATAATATTATGTCTAAAAAAAAACTTAGATTTGTACCATGTATTTATCAGAATTGCCCACTATTGACTTAATATAACCGATGTATAATAATAACGTAAATATGTTTAGGAATCTTAAATCGCAAATGGCAAAGACTCGGATGTCGAAAACGGTTTTTTAAGCAATGAAAGAATGACGAACGTGATCTGTATTACCTACTGCTATAAATAATTGTCCACATCAGATTAGAATTCGAAAATCCTATAATTTAAATTGGCCAAATGTCTACATTTAATGAAAATCCCACTAGATATAATCTTTTGTTCTATATAGAACATGGATATTCTTCCGATTTGAAAAAGTTAAATTAAGTAAAAGCGGCATACAAACGTGAAACGAAGAGCTATATCTTTTGTGATAGAAAAACACAATTATTTAAAGACGACATTATTTTCTTCCTTTATAAACTGCAGTTGAACAAATTTGCGAGCGATTTTCGATAGAAATTAGTGGGTATATTATGTATATCTGTTTAAGTAATTCCTTTATTTAGCAACGATCTTTACAACAATACATTTAAAGTTTAACCCTATATTTATTTACTGTTAAAATATTGAAATTTATTTTTAATTTGTGATTTGATCGCAATCTAAATTTATAAAAATTAAAAATATGAGTTGTTAAATATATTATTTACAGATTTTTTTTATGAACCACTAACACATTACAACTTTATCTGTATAATAGTTTGCTTTCGTTTTCATTTAAAATTTTATAGAATCTAAGAAGTAAGAAACTTGCAAATAATAATAATAATAATAATATGTTCAACATAAAAGAATACACAAACACAAAAACTAGTTTCCATTTCACAAACGCATAGAATTCTTATGTAGAAAAAATAATGTTTCATATGCAGTATACATTAATATTATGGTTATATAATTCTAGGAAATAGTTAAATACACGAGTATAATACTTTTACCTGATAGAAAATAATATATTATTGACCTTTCGATATCGAAATCGTTAAGTATCTTATAAATGCCGCGATTACTCCGCATCAGTTATAATGATGAGTATAACTCAGTCTAAAGCACTTTTGGTATGTACTATACTAATATATTATAGTATATTATCATACATTATGGTATATTATAATATACAGCAGGGTTAAAAAATGATCATATATTAAATCGAAAATTTGCTAGACTTATATATGTATAAAAGATCCATACATCTTAATTATTCTTATTAGCACGTGATGCACTGTTTCTGCATCTCTGTATAAAGTTATATTATAGCGCCGCCTCAAACTCGACGTCCAATTTCGTCGTAGGGTATACAACTGCAGTTTACCAGCAAAATCACACTCGTTACTTTTAAATTGTACAGTATATTATTATAATATTGACTCGTATTGCATTGTAATGAGACACCACCGTGAGAAATTATCATTATTAGCTCAGGCGAGTATTACAATGACCGAGACGAATACCGACACACCGTATGCCTGTAATATAATTTTATACCTACGTAGCAAATTACAGACGTGCAGGTGAATCCAATTTTATTGTTTTAAAAATCATTTTATGTAAATGATTTTCACATATTGTCCATCGAACAACGGCTTTGGGCTTTCTACACAATGGCGCGTGCGCATCTATTATGCCGCGAAGTCATAATAATATAATATATAATATATTACAATATTATTATACTATTGACGTTACGGTGTGCAGCGGTGATATAATAATCATATCGTCCTAAGTTGTGCAGGATACGGAGGATCGGACTATATTGTTCGAAGTGTTATGTCTGGAGATCTTATCGAGACCGTCATCATAATTATAATATAATATTGTATTATATATAATATTATTATGCATATTATAAGTGTTGATTTCACGGTTTAGTTTTGGATGTAGGGTATACGTTTGCGTGCTTGCAACAGCTTGCAATAATAAGATTAAAATACTTGATAAATATAATAATTATTATTAATTAATAAACGCATATATTATAGGGCTCATATAACGGACTCGTTGGTAGGTAAGTGATTATAGCGAATACTATTTGACTGAACGCGTGAGTATTAAGGGGATTCGATACCGTGATTTTCTGTTTTCGTCACATGCGTGACATAGTATATTAGACGTGTTTTTTGCCAAACATACTAATTGATCTAATGAAGCGATAAGAATTCTGAAAACAGATTTGAATTCGTC
>NC_042494.1:99464361-99478704 GCF_005508785.2 Acyrthosiphon pisum
GACGAATTCAAATCTGTTTTCAGAATTCTTATCGCTTCATTAGATCAATTGGTATGTTTGGCAAAAAACACGTCTAAAATACTATGTCACGCGTGTGTTAGACGAAAACAGAAAATCGCGGTATCGAATCCCCTTAACTCAATCCCGGATTAATAAGGAGTCACGAGGGCAAAAGACTCGTGAATGTCCGTGTTTGGTCGTCAGCCTAAAGTTATATACCCAATTCATACTTTTTTCAGTAAAAAATCATCAATATTCATTGCTACGAATTCTTCTTATGAGTTATTTGATATTTGTATATCACTGTACCTATATTATTATAGTCGAACGTGGCTAACTCGAAATTGACAAGACCGGCCAGAAAATTCGAGTTATTCAAGAATTTGAGTCATCCAAGGGTAGGTAATAAACAACTATAGGACATTATAGGGACCGGAGAAAAAGTTTGAGGTATCGCGACGATTTTGAGTTAACTACCACGTTCTACTGTGTATATATTATTGTTAAATAATTTACAATAAATTATTCATATATACGTATAAATGTATAATGTCTTTTATGCATTTTGATATTTAATGTTTATATATAGTAACATTTCAGTAAGTAGTCTACTTTAAATTCGACGACATGTGGTTATATCGTTTGTTAGCAGTAGCTAGTAATATTATAAGTTTTTCTGTATACGTTAATGTTCGAATCATAAGTTGATAAAAAAAGAACAGAATTTTTTTTCACCAGCGTGTGCCCCCAACCAATAGTATATCGTTCCCTAGGCCACTATTTAGAGGAGACTTGTTCCTGCTGCAGTCCGGATGTTCACGATAACCACACTACAACTGTATTATTATAAATTACTTCTCCAATCAGGCTTCCCGATTTCGCGTCCAGATAATCGCACACGCTCACGAATATACGCGTATAGGTATATCATAGTTACCTACTTATATATCGTTACGACCGTCATGATATCGCGGCGAGACACGATTTTCGTTTCGAACGTATATATTATTATTATTTCTCCGCGTCCACGGCAAAAAAACGCATACTTCTCAAGTGTATATAATAATAAAAATGTAACTATATATGTATAATGTATATATATATATATATTTATACAAGACGCGTTTCATAATTTCCACAGAAGGATAATATGCTATGTAGACAGGTAAGTACCTATATATTCTCTTAATTCTTCGCTGTTGCCGCCAATTGTGTATACGTAGCCTTCCGTCGTCCCCGAACTCGCCGCCGCCACTTTCGTACCAGACGTGTAATTAATGATTTTTCCCCGCCGTATACAACGACGGTATTAGCTTACGTTTACACACACACATATTATATATACAGCACAGGTAGTTAAGTAGATAGGTACCTAATACCTATACTGCAGCACGTGGATTTCGTACACGTCGTGGTCATCGTGTATATACAATATATTATTATTATATTCTGCACCTTATATGATAATAACGCATGTTATGATGGTCTCGGGAGAGCTATGCACTCATCGGCAGTCTACGAACAGACCTTAAGCATACACGTCGTATATATGATATGCTGCAGTCGATTGTTTGCACCTCGGTGTCCGCTACTACAATAATAATATGTTATATTATCGATGTAATAATTATTATTAATTGCGATTATTATGTCCGGTGTTAATGGCTCTATTAAATCATCTTCAAAGCGAGGCCATCACACACGCACCCATATTATATTGCGTAATTGGTACAATATAAATGTGCGATTTAAAAAAAAAAATATTTTCTCATACCTCGACCGTCCACAGCCGAACAACCGTATTATGCGGCCAAGTATAATATTTTAACAGATGATACTACCCATTGTTCATATTATTATAGTCACCGATATGCGACCGACGTGTTGTCGTCATCGGTTCGGTTTATGATATAAATATATTATTATATTATACTACACTTTGGAGAATTTAAAATATAGGTCAGTCGCGTTATATTACGTTAAGTCCCCGGTCCCGTAAGAATAAATTGATTAATCGCTATGCACAAAAGTATAATAATATGTCGCAGAGCGCGTAGAAGTTATAGAAACGAGACAACTAGAACAATAAACGTCGGGAAATAATTATTGTTAGAAAGAAATTACAAACTCTCGTTGTGGATTATGGTTGGTTTTCAATACAATGCAAAGTTATTAATATCATTTAGGTTTGAGAGTGTGTATTTTTTCTTTTCTTTTTTTTGGAAAAATTCCAAATAATGTTAGTTGAAATTGCAAAATCAATACATTTAAATTGTTCGGTCTGTTGCATTCATCTTAAAGTCTAGCAAACTAACATATTTATAGGTCACTGGCGCCTATACTTTTCTGTACTCACTCCAAGTTGTTAAACCATTCGAATATAGATCTGCTACAATAACTTTTATCTTGATCAACTTGATACACTCAATAATAATTAATATGTGATTCCAAAAAATATATAAATGTCAAGTAGACTGTCGCACTAAAGGCTAATTAAAAATTACATTATATAATATAATATAATATAATATATATATATATATATAGATAACATTGAGCATAGGTTTTTTTAATTACAATAAACTTAGTAATTATATACCTAAATACTTCATGGTTGATAATAATAAAACAAATAATACGATGCACATGATATATAATGTAAGTGCAACTTACTATCATTGCCGTATTTTTAATGATGTACCCATACTATTTTAAAGCCCTCCGAATAAGAAATAAAATACAACTTGACGTATTATAATGTTTTGGCTAATCGTTAAAAACTGTAACGTCCAATCATAATTCAACGTTATAATTAACATAGAAACATAAATATTATAGTATATTATTTTTGAGAACATACAAATCATCTTTCCACATAAATAATAAATAATACCTAATCGATTTTAAAGAATAAGAAAGGAATCCTGGAGAAAGCAAATATGGAATTAGATCCATTAATATTGTATATAAAAATACGTAGGCTATATTTTAAATTCGTGGAAGTATTTAAAAATATAAATGGATACTTCAATTTAAATACCTTCTCTATTGCATAATAAAATAGTAATTATATATTTTAAAATCATAAAACTGAAAACAAAAATTTTAAATCACTAGATTATTACAAGTCAAAAAACTCAACAAAACCATAACTATTAAAAACTATAATATAATATTACAATTGTAACCATACATTTGAATAAAATAATAAAACTATGCAATTAATTGAATTTTAGGCAAGCGCAAAATAATTAGTATACTTTCTTGATTGTATATAAGTATATAACTGAAAACCTAAAGAATAGACTTTGGTATAGTAATTGTTTTCAACGGGTAGTAATGGCGGTTATTTAATGTGAAATACAACATAATGATTTACTGTAATTGCATATCTTGAATATCACGACGTATCCTAAGTCTTGGTATTGCGTGTTCTCTTGTTACGGTAATTGAATTTTAGAGGATTGCCATAGGGGAGTACAGATGAATTCTTTCTCGACAAATTATTGTAACAGCGAGGAATGCAGAAACGACAATAGTCTACCTCCGTGACATGTATTTAATTATGTTATTTGTTATTTTTTTATATATATATTATTTTTCAATCAATGACAACATTTTGGTAACGAGTCAAATTTAAAACAATGTTTAGCATTTTTTTTTATGTAGTTTGTTAACATTCGGCTGTGTAGTATATTAAAATATATCTTAAACTTCTGCGCTGCAGCATACGAGTATTTTGTATATAGAAAATACCAAAAGAGTAACTGCTCATTTCCCAGTTGTCTTTTGAGGGATTCACGCAAACATGCGAATAAAATATACAATCAAACAAATACGAATAAAAAGCAAATAATTTAAGTAAACAATCTCCAACCAGAATCATTTTTTTAATGGAATATTAATTATAAACTCATTTTTATCACACTACTTCCAATATGGAAAATTCAAGTTTATGACTTATATTTAATTTTTTAAGATTCTAAGCCAAATATATTATCGAAACGATAATTTTTTTCTATTACGATATAATAAAATTACTCTATATTAAGATTTTTTAAAAAAACCAATGTGATTTATAATTACATCTATCTAATAATTGTATCTGTATTTTTAATTACCTACCTTCTTTATTATAATATATTAATATATTTTGAATTAAATTAATCAGAGGTTTTTTCCTTATAAATATATTAGCAGGTAGTTGAAAAATGTTAAATTTAAAAAAAAACATGATTAATAATAAGTATTTTACTAACAATTTATTTTATCGGGTATCGGTTAATTTCCATAAATATTATGAACTCACAAAAATGTAAAATCATTGTGTCTCGAATACAATTTTATATAAGTTTCTATCTTATCAAAATCTGGTATAGATGTCTTGAAAGGAACACAACTACTTATGAAATTAAAATCTATTACACTTTGATACTCTTACAAATTGGTACCTACCTATATTGTTATGATATAGTATTTTTCTATTTATGTGCCATAAACCATTAATTATAAAAGAATACAATTTGCTGACCAGTGATCACAAATTTAAATCCAATATACTTCAAATTAATATAACCTGATCTGATTGAATTCATTCTACTCATATTTCATTCCAATTATTAAAATACACTTAAGTTGTAAACAATTAACGAAACAATAATGTATAGTGTTTGGTAATAAATAATAATAAAAAAAAAGGAAAGCAATAATTTTCCATATTTATCAAAGTTTAATTAATAAAAGAAACGCATTATCAAAGAAACAAATACTTGAGATTTATGTTAATATTACAATACGTCTTTGTTAATTTATTTCATCAACATAAAATATATGGTAAGACAATTTATTCACCAATTAATATTTTAGTTGTGCTTCTGTTCAAAAATATAATACGTCAGCTGTACCTACATTATATAAAAATTGTATTTATTTAGATATTGTGAGTTGTAACTTGAAGCCTGAAGGTAAATACAAAAAAAAAAAAAACAACAATTATTCATTATAATAGGTACTTACTGTAAATGTGATATTAATTAATTTCAATTGAAATAAAATAATACTGTTGGAATAATTTCAAACAACAGATGGGTAGTGCCAAAGTTCGTTAAGAGAATCAAAAGAAATTCAAGTATAGCCAAAAATGAATATTTATAAATTTTGTAATTAGGTATTATTCTAATCTGTTATGAATTATATTTAATAACAAATACTCGATATGATAATATTATGTAATTGAATTATATAATGTTATATTTACAATAGGTTTTATTTTGATCCTATTCGACCTTAAGATGCTACGCTTTCACTAACTCGTTTAAATGAATGATTATAGTTAAAAAACTAATTTCAATAGTAATAATTACTATATGCAATCATTTAAAGCCGAGACTTAATCCATGAAATAAATATAAACATAATAATAATATATCTGTATAATATTATATTGTATATTATAATCCGAAGTGATAACCAGTTATGACATAAACGCCTATAAAGACTTAAAAACCTACTTGTGATATGTGTACCTATCCGGAAAACATCAAGTGTATGATTAAAACTGTTTTATATTGAACAATTAATAACTGTGTGAACTGCAACTTCGTAATAGGTATGTATGAGGTACCTATGTATTATATATGTCATAATAAGCATATTTCTATTTTTGTTTCAATGCTTAAACTTAAACGTTTAAATAACACCTTATACTTTATTAGGTATAATCTCTGATTACGATGTTACTGTCATGACGTACTTACCTATATATAATATTTGAAACCAAGGATTATCCTCGACACGTTAAAAGTTTGTAAAGTGTACGAAGTGGATCCAAAATCACAAACAGGTTTTTTTATAACGTTATCACTTGGGTTCAGTTATAAGTGCTCTGAAATTAGTCGAATAACAATTATAGCACTAACAAAATTTTGCATATTATTATATTATTGTGTGTGCATTTGTAGGTGTACAACTGCAGTGCGTACCTACTACAGTTTCTTCTCCAGTCAATAAATTGATGAAATCGTTGGAAACGTAACAGCCTAATGCATACCTCGTGAACTAGTACTTGGGTTCTGGTGTTGCTCGGTGGTTGGCCTCAGTCACTAACGTGTTCTGAGGTCAAGTATCGACCGGCGTAGCTAATTCCTGGATGGGTGATCAACCGGGTTTTTAATAACGAATCTTTGGCCTCCATACACTAACTGCTTAGTCCCCAATAAAATGCTAATGGCCATAGTTAACGATGCTCAAGATCAATATATAAAAAAAATAACTAGTATACTTGCCAGTTCTTTATATTTTGGTAAATATATTTTTTTATTAAACGAAATATTTGACATGACCTCCTAGTAAATCTATTAAACGTTAGATATTATACGTCATACATAAAATATTGAATCATTCTATGACATCCGCGTTCGCGATAATAATATTACGTATCCACGAGCGTCAGAGATCGCGAAGTATACGTACGTATAATATTAACTATTATGTATACGCCATGCACATAATATATAGGTATAAATAATATAATATGTATATGTAACATTATACTTATTTTAATCTATATAGTGAGTTCGTTTCCTATATCGTTCGTCCCCGGAGGGCCTAAAAATCGCAACCACCACACAACATGCACCGTGCAATTATTGTATCAATGTTGCTCCCAACGGTATATTATTATTTGCCATATCGTTGGCCATCCACACAATCCCCGGACACGCGTATCTCGATTCACAACCACTATAACACACACACACACACACACACACACACACACTGTCACATACACACATACACCTTTCAAGAGAATAAGATAATATTATTATTATTATTTATTTTTTCGCCTCCGCCGTCCATCTGGAGGCAAGCCATCGGGCATCGGTCGTGTGACCCCGCTGACCGCTGCATTTTACGTAAGTGCTGGCCCGTATAATTATTATCCGCCTTTCTATATGCAGCGTATGGTCGGACGTCGTCGCGCAGCCAACGCCACTGCAATCGACGCCGTCCGTGTAAGATAACGAACATAAGATATTAAATGTAAAATAAAAAGAAAAAATTATTTAAAAGAAAAAAAAGTACGATCCGTTCAACAGAAGTCGCACCCGGCACGTCGGGAGAAAGGGAACTTTTATTACACATCAGGCGATACCGAATCATTACTCCGACGATAAATAATACAATTTTTTTTTTGCTCTACGAGGTATATAGGTAGATGAAAAAGTGAAATTCATTGCAAGACGTTTGAAATTTATAAAATCGTATACATTCATAATAATATATTATCGTGTCCGACATACATTTTTTGACCATCATGGATGGCGGTAACCCGCAATCAATGTGTAATGATTTTTTCAAGACTGAAATATTTAATTATTAAAATCACATAATAAGAATTTCTGATTAGCATGACATCGCGGTGTTGGAAAATTGGATGGTTTTAATTCTAGATTATTTTTACAACATACAAATTGATTATTTTAAGTCGTCGCAACGTTTAAGCCAAAATGTAGGCACCAACATACCTACCTGTAATTTGTAACTAGGTTAGGATATATTGATTGAATTAAATTCTACGTAATCAACTTTAATCGTTTGATTAAATTAAATGATATGTAATCAATTTTAATAGATACAATTTCAAATAGTGGTCATTAGAGTTAATAGTTAAATAAATTAGGTATTTAATAATTTCCCTCGTTCTGTACATTCACATATATACCTATCGTGTGATATATTTTACTTTGGCTCACTTAAAAGTTATATCATCAATGTTCAAGAATCTAGACGCCAAAAGTTTGAATGGGCGTTAAGTAATAGAAATTTGCATAATAGCATTCGTTCTTGCTCCTTGTCCTAATATTTTTAACCGAATCGTTTTCTCAAAAGTTCTATAATTATTCATGCGTGGATACTGTGATTATTTGTAAAAATCCGCGAACCTAGCAGTGCAGGATTACAGTTCATCATTATCAGTACAATCAATCAAACAATAACTTCATAATAATTAAAGTAATATTCTACATGGAATAATTATACAAATACTTCTTTTCAGCGAAAACCATCTAAATCTTTTTTTACAATTTTTTAACGAACATTATACTATGAATTTTTGTGTTTTTTTACAAAGTATAATTGTCATTATAATATTTGATTATACGACTTATTACTATGTGTTAGTATTTAAATATGTTTTCATCTCCCTTAATTTAAAAACAAGAAGCCCAAGCTAAACAGCTAAATAATGTACATTTATTTCCACATGTCGTTAAATAAATCTTGTTATTTATAAGTTATATTATAGGTAAGCATAATATAAAGACTTGTCAACTGTCGATAGAGTATTACAACAGATACAACAAATAAGATTAATCATGTTCGATAGCAAAAATTTTACATAAATGATTTATTTATTTGTATGTATTTTGCTTAGAAAAACTTTCATGTTAAAACGAGTAATATATTTTTTTAAAGTTGTATATGCACTCACGCCATCTGAATAAATGTATTATATAATTCTCTGTGTTTTGGGTCAAATCATACATTGTGCAGTGTTTTTACATATATGAATAAATAAGCTAATAAAGGTACCTATTCTGATTTGTTTAAAAGTAATGTTTTCTAAGAAGAGGGTTTACACTTTAAAGATTATGCCTAGTATGAAAATAGCAAAAATATACAAATGTTTGAATGTTTTGTGGCGCGACAAACTTGAATAATGCGCGGATTGGAAAAAATTAAATTGCAAATATTTTAGGATTTTTTTAAATCCACGTTTGCGCGCACACCTACCTATTAGAATTTACTGTTATTTATTTATTTATGCAGCTTATATGTCTACATTTATATATTTCACGACGTTTTTAAAAAATACATATAATTACTATTATAAGTTTTTCATTTGTTATCAAATTCATAACTCGTTATCTGCGGTTTAATCATTATATACTTTCATTTTATATAATATATATATTTTTATAATTATTAATATTTCAAATACAAACGATAGTATAGCAACTAGGCAGTGATCAGTGTAACTACTAAGTACGCATAGCCAATTTGATCGATAATAATTTATGGACATTTAACGTTTACGCATTTCCTCGTGTGTGATTTTAGTAATACACTTACCTATAGAACTTTTTTTTAATCGTATTTTTTAGTGAGTTGATAAAAATAAAATATTGATTATTTTTAATTGATATATAGGTACATTAAATATATAATAACAAGATTCAAGTATTCTTAATAATGTAGTATATTAGTATTTAATATATCTACCAAAGCACCTAAGTGATTTTCGATTACTTATAACTAATCGATATTATGGTTTTAGGTTCTGAGAGGGGCGATGAATGTATTGATTTTACAATGATGTGTGTTTTTTTTTATTTGTGTCTGTATACACTATATACACGATAAGTAGTCGAAATTATGCTTCGATTTTTAACTTCAATATCTTTTCCGAGGGAAAAGTGAATCTATTTGGTGCATGAGGAGATAAATTTCCCAGTAGTTTTCAAAAACACCTACAAAAACAAAAAAAATCTAAGTTTTGAAAATTGAATATAAAATTGAAGATTCTTCTTATGTTTTCCTATATTTAACATAAAAAATAACTATACTGAAAAGTCAAAATTAAACTTTTACGTGTGTTTGAAGTTAGACATTGTATATTCATCCGTAAAATAACAAATTCTCATATACAACAATTTTCTTATTGTGTCGTAATTTTAAACGAATACGAAATAACTGTAGATACTTGAAATTTACACCATATGTTTATTTTATAATTTTATATATTTAATTAAGTTTTCAAAATATTCGTTTTGAGCTGTTTACAGACCTTTTTAATATTTAATTTTTTTAGTTTTTTTTTCTATAAATATCAATACAAATTTATTCGTTGGGTCAAAAATGTATACAAGGCACCTGATATATTGTTACTACAGCAGTTGAAAAACATTAAAAATACATATGTATATGTTTATTTTATAAGCATTTAAAGTTTAAACGTTGACGAAATTTATCAAATTGAAAATGTACAAATTATTTAGTAGGTAAAAATGTATGAAATGTTGAACTTTTATAGCTAAGGATTAAAAATGTAAAACAAGGTTCCACATAAGTAGTTAATACTGTACCCGAAAAAACTGAAAAATATATAAACGCAGTTTTTTTATAGTTATTTTAAGTTCAAATTTGGATGAAATTACATATTAAATAACTAGGAATAACGATTTTAGTTATTGTGTTGTAATTTAAAATATTATTCGTGGTTACTTGAGTCTTGAAACTTCTGCAGAAGTATATTACTAGCAAATAATATTAATTCTACTTATAAGTATTTTTATGTACCTATACTGGCTACCGTATTAATAAAAACAATATAAATATTATATTAAATAATATCCTATAGGCTGACAAACCGTCTCTTCTCAATACCGTTTTTCGTCTTCAATAATATTATATCATTGAATTCAAATTTAACAACATTCATTACAGTGACCCACTTGTAACCTGCTGTACAGCAGACCGACACCCACTTACCGCTTTTTTTTATTGATTTACTTTTGTAGTTTGTATGTATATTGTATCTGTATGCGTCTGTCTCCATAGTGCAGCTCAATGTATTCAATATGCCCTGAAATAAAATATAAGTCACTATAATATTATATAGCTAGGTCTTTTACATGGATACAATACTAACGATGTAAATTTTTTGAACAATTGATATAATATTGAATAAAATTGTATATACGTTCATTAAATGAAAAGCGCATGTTAACAAATATATTTTCGTTACCTACTCAAATATGGTATGTTTCTCATAGAAGTCGAATAAATTTAGACTCCATTATATAGTACGATATAATATAGATAGAATAATTTACATATTCTTTGATACTATATATACATAATAAATAATAATATACGAAAAGATAATACATTTTAAATGAAATATGACAGATCAAAATATAAACAATGAAAATTTAAATAACGTCTGACGAGCACGCGTTATAATATTATACTGTTTTTATTGTTTGCTCAAAAAGTGCAGTCAGTTTTATAAATATTATACGAATCGAATTAAATGCTTAAATCGTTAACTGTTGTGACTCAGTCAGTTTTTTTTCGTATTTTAATAAAAATAAATGTATTTATTTGGAACAATTGAAAAATTCGGTAGTAAAAATATTGTGTTACGTTCCCTCAAAAGAAACTTCTGCATCCGGCCTAAAACAATAGAATCGTGAATTTTATGCTCTGATTGGTTGCCCTCATATAGTGGCGTTTCCATTTACAATAATTAAATTATTATATGCTTCATTTACAATATATTTGCTTCATAATTAACTGACAACGGGTGACAAGTTACAACCATTCATCTTTGTATCTATTATATTTCATAGTATACGGAATAAAAATGGGAAATATATATAAGAAAATATTCATAAAAAAAATCATATATTGAAATAAAATGCACTTTACCCACGAGCACCCACAATGTTCTATTAATAGTAGTCCAATGGTGCCAAAGTTTTTAAAATGTTGTCAGGCTATTTCAAAATTTTGTGGCCTCAATATCTTAGTTACAGATACCCTGATATAAATTTACTCATAATCATGGATTAAAATATTAAATATACGTATGCTCTTCATAAAGTTTGATGTAGGGATGTAGTTTGATGATGGCCCAACGTTAACATGGACTTCGGCGCCACTGCATGGCAGTCTATTGTTCTAGTATAGGTAAATAATTAATAAGGATTAACCTAAAATTAATATCAATCAACCAAACTACCAAAGCCATTCCTCTTTTGACGGGGTGATCGTCGAAAGATCTCATAAGTCTGTTTTTAGGAATTTAAAAAAATACAATATTGCCTTCACTCTTGACAGTCTTGAGCATTACTATTGTATTTAACGATATCTTATGTTTTGTTCTTGTTTGTAATTTTATTATGATAATAATTAGTAGGTGTGGTAAACGATGATCGTGCAGAGTATGTATAAGAATTAAAAACCAAAACAACTGAATTGCGTGTGAGTTTGAAAAAAATCCTGATTATACACGTGAAATTAATATAATTATATAAATAATATGGGTTTTTACTTTATGATTACAAAATTAATGTTGATACTACTTTCGGTAGGCAATATAACAAAATTGGGACTTGGAGATAGTCACTGTAACATACCTAATGCCGAACTGCGACTAAATAAATTATTTTACATTTTTACACAGGAAGTGTATATCCATTAAAATTACGTAAAACGATCAAGTATAGAAAAAAATATCGACGAAAATTAATTTAGCTTTCAAAGAATGAAATTGAGATGGTGGATTCGTTCTGAACGTTCTATATAACATCATGTACTTCATTGTCCTTCTAGGCTTCAAGACAATAAACGAAGACAATTAATTGTTTAAAAGTTTTCATCACGCGAATGTCTACCACACAAGTCGTCGATAGGTTACTATAATATCTATTTTTCATCGACTAATAGAACTATTGCGCAATAAAAATGTATATTAACAATTTGGATGTTTGCCCTAAAATAGTAAAAATCAGAAAGTACCCAAAATATATTATCTATACAATTTAACAATTGATTAACATGATGGAAATTAAATTATTATAAATTTTATTTTTTATTGAACAAAAATTTATGTATTTACATGCTATACAATATGTAAATTTGATGAGATTTGAATGACGGAAGGGCGAAGCCACCCACTGCCGACACCCCGTAATTATAAATTTAAAGTTTAAACACTGAATCGAATATAAATTGTTGATTTTGGAACATTTTATTCATAACAAATAAATATATTTCATATAATTAAAACAAAACAAACAAAATATGAGTGCGTTACCTAACTTATATATTATACTGACCTCAGTTGATAGTTTGTGAACCCTAACTAAAATATAACTACACCTCCATGAAGTATCGTACTTATAACCTAATTACCTAATTTAACAGAAAGATATAACAGATGAAATAACTTTTGTTCTAACCAATATTTAAAATTTTTTTTATATAATTCATAGTTTCTTGTGTTAGGTACACGTAAAATATAAAAAAAAATTTTATTTTTTATTCCTGAAAATACAATTTTTAACTTAATTTAAATATTTTTGCAAAAATGTAAAATAGCCAATTAGTAAATTTGATGAAAATAATAATTTGTATGGTGAATATTTTTATCTAAGTCAAGTAATTTATTTTTTAGAATTTTAAAATCAATATTTAGATTTTATTTTTTTGAGTAAATTAATTTAGAACGTAATAAATTTTTTAAAAATATTATAATTATTTTTGGGAATTTCCTAGCATGAGTATATTTCTTAAATTATTTACTAACCATATATTTTTAAAAATGTTGGCATACGTTTAAGTAGCATCATTTTTTTTTTTTTTTTGGTGAGGTCTTCCTGTTACAACCTATATAATATTATACACGATTTACGTTAGTGATTGGAGAATTAAAATTATTAATAGGATTAGATTATGAATTAATTATATTAGTCTTAATTTTACTGTGACATTCAATACATTATAAAAAATTTAATTTTTTGAGTTGTTAGAGTGTTAAATAGAAATGATAACTGTTGACCTTTTCTATATTTTTTTATATAAACAAAGAAATCTTCACCTTGCATGTTAAAAAAGTGCCGTTAGCACTTTGTAGGAACTGAACACAAAACAATTAAGTTGAACAGTTTCCAGCACTTTAAGTTTTACCATTATGAAAATACCAAAAGGCTAAATTGTAATAAATATAAGAAAATAGTAGGTAGCCAGTAGGTACCTATATACTTAATATAAAATAATATTTATAATTACCATGATTTAACTGTCGGGTAGCACTGCTGACTACAGAGTGCTTATACTTATACATGTAAATGACTTAATACCAATGTTATAATTTTAGTCATTAAGCTTACTTATTGTAAATACATTACTTTTAGATAAATAAAAAAATAATATTTAAGTAATTCAAACCATACAATAATATATCAAACATAACGTAACCACTAAAATAAAATAATATTATATAGATCAGTGAAGTAAAAAATGTACTGACCGTTTACAACGTTATAATTTATAGCAATGGATTTTACAGTATTTTTCAGTTTTATTTCTGGTAACTATTAATTAGTAAATTATGTTGGGATTTACTGCCAAACCTATATAATAACATAAATAAACATTTTAAAAATCATAACAATGACTTTGTATACTCTGTTGAGTTGTTGGCGTTGTTACAATCGATTGGGATTTGTATTGTTCTTCTCGTTATGTTTACAGCCATTGGCGCAACTAGGGGGG
>NC_042494.1:99478754-99512662 GCF_005508785.2 Acyrthosiphon pisum
ATACTTCACTAATTCACTATTATGTTCCAACCATAGACCTATAGACTAAGTTAATAAAAACTTAGTTTATAGGTCTATGGTTCCAACATTCCCTGCTATAATAGTATAACAAATAATCTTTAGCTTAGGTAGGTATTTTATGTTGTATAGAACAGGTCACAGTTATGTTGTTTTAAATTATTTGTATAACATTGATCAAACCTAATAATATTCAATAAAATAACTTAGAAAACAGGATAACGATATTTCTCTTTATCTTTGGCAGGATAGAAGACTGCCCATGAATGTGAGAGTGTTTTTATTGTTTCCTTGTTTATAATTAATTATTATAATTTATAAAACAAGCCTATATTTTAGATAACATAAATACAATTAAAGTTATTGGCTTAGAATGTATTAACTTTTTTCAAAATATTTTTTCCACAATATTTTTGTCATACGTTTAAGTAGCGTAATTTTTTTTTTGTCAGATCTTTCTGTTATAGCCTGTATATAGAGTATGGGTCCGGGGGTCTGGGAATTCTTTATAATTTGTGCACCCTCAAAAGTATAGGTCTAGTTGCGCCTATGTTTACAGCAAAAGTAAGTTCATATTGTATTAGTCGTAGGAACTTTATTCCAAATGATGTTCTACAACTTACCATACCAAGCTTTAAACTTACTATAAATCATTATTACCCATTATCCATGTCACACATTTATTTATGCAGTACTACGCAGTAGACTCTCAATAATCCAAAATTCAGGGGATCGAGTTGAATATTCAATGTATGTACGTTATCCGAGGAAGTCTGTTATGACGTATGACTTATGAGTATTAAGCGTTATAAATTACGTCGTCGTATGTGGACCAAATTCACTCGACTCGTACCGAGTACATTACAATATTACAATAATTAATAATAAACTAATAACATTAATAATAGTAATAACTAATATTTTAGGTAATCAAACATAATATTCTATTGTAATGTTTTTCTCTCGTTAACTTACCATATTTATCTGTAATTAAGTTATCTCAATCGTTGTCGCCAGATCCTATAATTGGCTATGGTATAATAATAATTATGTGTAGCTAGGTGTATATTACCTACGCGAATTCGCCATCGTAAATATTGTAAACCTATTCACACGACGTTGGACAGGTTCGCAACGTCCGGAGAAAACATATACCTGTACAATACATTATTCACACGACCCCTCCGCCTCAATCGCGCAATTTAGCGAGGTATAACAAAAAAAAACTCGTCGTATACCAATAGATTTTATTATGCCTTTGTGGTGTACACACTGTTGTACACTTTTATAATATATAATGATATTATATATATACAAAACGGAGTAAGTGCGCAGAAAACAATAAAAAGTATTATATTATTCGTAAGAAAAAAAATCACACCGTTCGTTGAAAGTAAAGTTTTCTTAAAAATCATTTGCATAACACTATGAGATTAAAATATTGTATAACCACGCCAAACCGGAGTACCTACCGGCGCCCCGACGGATGATATATTCAGCTATTATTCCGGTAGATTTGCGGTCATTGTTTCTGTAGGTAGCACAATAAATGCATAATAATATACATTTTACGAATTCGGCCAGGTTTCCTCGTAAAACTTCCACGATCTCTGGTCGCTGTAGTAGGTGTTAATGTGTTATGAGTAAACGTTCACCGTGTGAATATGCAGATATTGTAGGTGGCAACCATGCGTCCATGTCTTTTTTTTCAAATAAGAACTGTCTTTTTTTAATAATTTTTTTTTTGAAATTGTTGACGCATATAAATCGAAAATCAGATGAGTAGTTTCTGAGTCTTTAAACTTTATGTACATTTTACCTATAAGTGTTAGGAATAATAGCTTCATCAATAATGATGTATTAAATAATCAAACTTTTCTTAAAAATTATACATTTTTAATAAATTAATATTATAATTACTATAATATTCAAATCATCATCATAATAATATCTTCGACATCTTCTTAACATATCATCGTGGACTATTTGACTAATTATATTTACTTCTTAGTTTAAAGTGTAATAAGTCAGAAAATACTCATTTGAATTTTCAATTTCATTTTAGATAGTAACATCAAATGTTTTTTAAAAAAATCATTAAAATAATAATTCACAGCAAAAAAGGTGGTTCTCATTTGAAAAGAACGACCTAACCTAACTTAATCTTGCCATGTTTGCAGATAGGAGTACATTTTTGTTGCAATAAACCACCATAAGTGCAGTACATATATTAATAATTATTAAGTAATTTAACACCGTTCTGAAAACTATCACGAGTGATCATGTCACCCAAAAAAATAAGCATAGGTACCTTGTACATATAATATTTAATTATTAATAACTATCAAGTAGGTATTAGTGTTTGATATTTCCATTGTGTTTTGAAAATGTTTAAAACAAATTTGCTTACGTTAATTGTTGATACTACAAAGCTTTAGTAGTTTAGTTAAAGCTGTTATGTGTTCATCGTGAATCATGATGTTTGGTACCATTGATGTATATTGTATAACGTATTGTGTAAACTCTACGCAAGTGGTATGAAAAAATAAGGGAAGGTAAAATGTGTGTAATAGTATCAATGTGTCATCATAGCGCAGATGTTTAATTTCTTAAACTTTTAAACTTCTTAAAAATGAAATAAGTACCTTATCTTCTTACTTATTCTTCCACTGTTTACCTTCCACCTCCTCCGCCAAAAAACTAATTTCCTCCATTATCTATCAAAATAAGGTATTGTCACCCTCGAAGAATTTGAATAGTTTGAAAACCTATGATTTTCTGTCGACAATATGGTTCTATATATTTTTATGTCAGGGTAAAAACATAAAATAAGAAATAAATTATAACTAAAAATCATTGTTATAAAATATAATTAAATAAATATAGCAGACTATTATTTTTCATGATTGCACAGATTATATTATCTGTGATGATAGTTTCAAAATACAATAACTTCAAATTGAAATTTGATATCATTCAAATTATCATACATTTTTTAATTAGGTACTTATATCATATTATTAATATTATGGAGTGTTATAAATAATTATGTATGAAAATACAAATCAAATAATTTGTTTTACTATTTCATATATAAAACAAACACAATAATCTTATTTTATGTTAAAAAATGTAAGTATTATGTTAAAATTTGGAGGAAGATAGACATGTTTTTTGTTTAAAAAAATGTGTGAAAGAAAAATGGAAAGATTATTCTATGTATTGTTTTAGAGGAAAATGAACAGTGGAGGAAAATGGTATATTATTTTTGGAAGAAAATGGTCCCACCTCATTGATGGATGACATATATAATATGTTATGCGATATAAATACAGCGAGCATACGTATTATTTTCATCAAGGTAAAATTACTTAATTGAGAACTTAAACACTTAATAGACGTATCATACATGACGGGCACACTGCATTGCAAGTATACTTTGCGGTTGATTATGACATTGTAATATTCTGAGATGTTAATTTGATTAAAAACTACAATTCTGGTTTTCTGCAGAATTACATACCTATTCTCTATATAATATAACATAAAACATTCAACATCAACATATACATTATATTATTATATACGTATGATATTATTAACTGCTAGTTATCTCCGAGACGTATCATTTCAAATTACTGGGTTGGCGTATACGTTCTCCGTAATAATATAATATAGTATTATTACATTACGAAAATATTATGTCCACTCCATATTAAACGATTTCGGTTTATATTCACCTGTCTGTGACGATGTATATATTACAATAGACCATTACGCTTATTATATTACGCAAACAGTTAGATTTTAATAATTTTCTTAGACGTCGATGACAGAATTGAATGTGTTAGAAGGTATAACAAGAAAGTCATTTTAATTTTGCTCCAAAAATTAGATAAGCATACGCAGTAATATTTATCTAGAGTCCACGATTCATTTCCCCGCCTATATGATAGGTACTATGAAAAAAAAAAGAAAGTCAATTTTAATTTTCTTCCCACTGTCAAATATAGGGTATAACCCGCGATATACCTACCTACAACCCATCGATTCCTAGACGAATGGGAATGACGTATAACATTTTAGTTGTTTTAGCAATTATAATATTGTTGTTAGTTTGTTATACAATAAACATACGACGGTTATAGGACAATATCACCAAAATCAATCGTTAAAATATTGTGCAAACAGTAAGTATATATGATATAATACTCCGAGAGTTCTATAGGTACCAAATATATTAACATAAGACTATTGTGTGCAAGCTTAGCGAGCTATAATGTGTGTGTGTGTGTGTGTGTGTGTGTGTGTGTGTGTGTGTGTGTGCATTAACAGGGTATATCAAACCGACTACACAAACAAATGTAGAAGGTTTTTTCCTTCGTGTACGCAGTATGCGAATTAATTTTGAATATATTTTTCTGCGCACGATTATTAAAACATAGAAAGGTCTGTAAAGTTCAGCGTTAAAATGAGCAATAGTGCTGAATCAAAATAAAGTATCTTTGTTCGCAACGGACAAGTGCGTATATATTCTGTTTGTGTATCCCGGTCGCCTTTAGGCACAATACTATGATATTTTGCCTCACTGCGTACACTTTGTTTCCATTTATGTACACACAATAAAACAGACTCTCGACCGTAGTAGTATTGTACACATGCCTACCTATATATAATATGCACTTATATAAGTATTTTCATTCCACTACAGTGTAATGTCGATTAATCCAGCCAAATCACTTTACATACAAAACAACAATTATTACTATTATTTAATATTTTAAAACGTACAACAAGTTTTGATAGAAAGAAAAAAAGTATTACCTACCTAACTGATGAGGTTATCAGATATTATAATCTGTGTTCTCAGAGATTAGGCAAACAAGTATCAAAATCGTGTCAGTAGGTATACTAACTTAATATCTGAGGTTAATATTATTTTAATTATCGTTTTGATATTTATATATATATATATATATACGAAGAGAGAAAATACATACCAACGTTTCAATCAACGAATCGAAAAATGTTACAAATAATGATTCGATCTGACATTAATTGATTTGCATAATATTGTGTTGTATACTTGTATTACCTATAAGCGTAATTTATTATGTTTACGTATTAGTTTATCATATTTACATACCTATTATTTAAATTATGATGCAATTATGATGCTATAAAAGATTACCTAAACTTCATTGTCGTTCAATTTATATATCACATATATATAATATATTTATGATTTGCTATCGGCAATGATGATAATCCAGGAAATGTCAATAATGTCATGATAGCTATATGGCTATATCTAATGACTAAAATTTTTGGTTTATTATGAATTTTTAAAAGTCTAAACATAACTTATGAACTATGTAAACACTAAACTGTAAAAACTATAGTAGACAATTTTATGTAGTAAGTTTTTATGCATTTTTTAAACTATTATTATAATCTCCAATGATATATAGAACCTGGGGGGCTAGACTGGCTCACTCTGTTTAGACGTCTATATGTTTACGCGCACTCATTATTATCTTACGAAATTGAAGTATCGTACAATTTGTTTTTTAGTTAAGTCTAAATACTGCAATCTTTAAAACAGGTCCAACAAAAGAAGATAACTCTTCTAGAAGTAATAGGTTTAAAATTTTAAATTGTATCACTATACCTACTACAGGCTAGTAATAAAATATGAAACTCAAAATACTATGTGAGAATACATTAGTTGAATGATAATTAACTTAGTAATATATAATAAATGTGGCCTTATTACAGCGCCAAAAGAGCAACAGCCATTGGTCATGACTCATGATTGATATACTATTTAGATGTTTTAGTATTATTTTATACTAAAAGACACGGCAATGCGTTGTTAATGCTAGGTTTTTATGATTATGCGAGTATTTAGTATATTATTATCAGGTATTCAGGAAGTCAATCTACCTGTGATGGATCACGGACACCACGTAGTGCGTATGTATAAGTTAACTCTTAAGTATCGAAAAATGCAAAAAATTGATACATTCTGTACTAAAATATACAAGCTTTTCGCATTAATAATAATATTTTTTATTATTAAAACTAAATAAAACCAATAGCAACCATTTATAAACTAATAATAATAATAATAATAATAATATGATGTATCCTTTTATTACTTGTTTTTGAAAATTTTAAATATTATGAAGTATATCATAATAATTCAAAAATGTTTTGAAAAATCAGTTTATTGGTATTATAATAGTAATTATTTTTCATTGTTGGGTAAATCGCTTGCATTCCGGAACTATAATATATTATTATTTATTATACCTACATTGTGTTTCCACGACTATAAACACTGCGTACACGCGAAATTCTATGTGACTCGTTCTAATCTTGGGGACTGTATACGGGTCATCTAAACTCTAAATAGGTACAACAAGACTTTCTCGATTTTTGCCGATAGTTATTACTTATTAGGTATATACCTAGTATATTATCGATTTATAAATACTTATGTATACATTATCAATAGGCGCTGTAAATCGTTACGTGTTATCCACTTAGGTAAAATATGTCTAAATGTCTTATATGTAGGTAATAATATTGTAGGTTAATATATTACAATTTAAAAATAAGGTGGCAACAATTTTCTATATTAAATCCAAAAACTAATAAAGATTAATGTGTCAAAAAGTTGAAAATCACCAAACAGAGTTAACACGATATATAATTACCTTAGAATTTTAGATATAATAAAACGTTGTAACTATGCAGAAAACTTAAAAATTATACCTACTAACTACAAAGTATTCAAATCATCGTGACTCGTGCGACGTCTTTTAGACCGACGCCTCGGACCTATAGATGGGTTTAATCTAACCGGACGTAAAAATATACAGTTTGAGCGAGTGGAAATGATTCAGGTCGGACTCAAACCTATCACGGTCTGGTGGGTCAAGTACTCTTGAAAGTGTGGTAACACCTATACCTATATAAACATGAAGACGGCGGCGGTCAAGACGCCTCACCGTCAATAAATTGATTTCACTCCGCGCCCATAACTGCCCGCGCAGTACTTCAGGCCAACAATAGAAATACTATCATATTGTATAGGCACGTCAATAATTATAATATCATCGACGAAGTGCGTAGTGGTGTAGTGGACTTGCGACGACGTATAACAATATAATATCACGAGACGATCGAGTTCTTTGAAAATCGAAAAATCGAAAGTACTGGTCAACGAGCAGCTGCAGCAGGTTGCTTGAGTCTCCCAGCCATCCAACGATTTACGCACGACAAAGGGACACTCCTGCAACCGTTACACGAGCGTTGTTTGTTTTTTTCCCACATATAGGTGGATTCATCGATCCCGTGACACACGCACGCAGAAAATCCTTAGTAAATCACGTATTAAATAGTACCTATATAGTACGCGTGCGAAAAACACTCGAACGGCGCTTTCGACACTTTCAGAATCGATGTATAATATTATTATCATTATAGGCATGTGGCGTAAGTACCTACTTGTCGACTCGATATTTAATCACGCGACACGCCACCGTGGTATTTCCGGCGTCAGTACCTATGTGTACTTATATATTATTATTATATAGTGTGTGCATATACGCACGCTTTGGGGCATTCAACGGCATCGTTGCCGATCAGTATATACTATGTGTACATAAATATATGTTAGTATTATTATATTCCTCGTTGACTTTCTAATGGGTTATTATTATAACTTATCTCTTCGCATAATGCCCGGTAGTGTATGGAATACGGAGTTTATTATTTATTTATGTTTTAATCGCGAATGTAAATTAATTATTCACACAATATAATATAATATAAAATACAGATACTTTGATGCACGTCTCCTGCAGTGATTATGAACTTCATAAGTACCTACCTATGAAATGCGTATGCGCCAAAACACTGCCACGAGTGTGCGATTGTGCGGAAAGTTTCTATTTTTAGATATATACCTACATCGTCTCTATATATACGTACCTAATATTATAATATGGGTACGAAGATCGCCTTTCTCGCGCACCGCATATACCTACAGTGCTATAGTATCCTGTGACGTGTATGGGAAACGTTCGGAGGTATTCACGAATTTTAAAACACATCTCTGAGATCTGTGGCTTTCTTCATATAATAACGCGTTATTTGATCATTTCGTTGCAAGCCATCATCATCATCATCATAATCATCATCATCATCATCGTCTTTGTGTCCGTCTCATCCGAGAGTGGTTGAACGACACGTCATAATAAAACTGTAGACGTTAGAACATTATAATTAATAATAGTCATCTATTTATGTATTTAGAATAATATATCGTATTAAAAAGTAAACAGGTACTTGCGGTACCTACATAGATAATAGAGATATAGGTGTGTAAAAAAATGTTATTATTTCGATTGTATCGTTGTAACTCCAAAATTTCAAAATTGTCATTTAAATTAATATAACTGCATTTTTTGTATAGCTACTTTAAAAACTGTCGTAAGGGTCAGGCGTTAATTGATAAATACCTACCTACATATTAGAAATCTCATATAATGTATGTAACAATATTAGAAATTGCGGGACGTTGTTCATACTGCGACGTTATCTTAACAAAATAGGTAAACTTTGTTTGTACCGATACGATACAAGCCAATTTGAGATTGACAAATTTTTAACAATTAAGTCCATAGATTAGATCCAATACCAATAACGATCAGATAATTTAAAAGAGAAAATAAATTCTGGGAACCTTTTCTTTTGCATAGATACGCAGTGCAAGTACACAATAGATTGTTATAACTAAACAAATGTACAATAATGTATATATTATATTAAAGACAAAAAAATGTTTGCGACTGACTCTGTCCTTTATGCATTCCTAAACCGTTCATCCGATGAGATGAAATTTGGTACAGGGATAGATTAGACCTCAGGGAAGAAGATAGGCTACATTTTATCGCGAAAAAGGTAAATAAGTGGTCCAACCAGGAGAAGTTCTCAAACAGGGATCTTAAGATAATTATAATTATTATTACCTATTATTATTATTATTATTAATATTATTATTATAATTTATATAAAATTGCTGCCCGCATCTATACCCAGATACCATTTGCTGTGCTCAACTTCTGTACACTAGATACCTGAATAGTTGTCAAACTCGGGTTAAGGGGGGCTAAGGGGGGCATGGTCACGGGGCCCATCTTTATCCTCGAAATATATTTCTTTAATGCGTCCAATACAGTTTTCAAAAAGAAATAATAATAATTTGAAGAGGTAGGTATAGTAGGTAAATTATTATTAAAATTAATTATAAAATAAAATATTATTCTCAATTTTATATTATGAAAAATTGCTTTCGTTTATGGTTTTTTTTTTTTTTCGAGCATTTTAGATTACCGATTTAACTATTTAAGTACACAAAAAAATATTTATAAGTAAAAATTAGCTCTTGTAAATTAGGTATTTCAGTTAAAAGTATATTAATGCATATTATTCTAAACTTTAGAAGATCATAGTTAATAACCTAGTGAACCAAAATTGATAATTTGACTGTCAAAATGTTCAGAAAAAAGCTTTACCG
The DNA here is from genome assembly GCF_005508785.2 of Acyrthosiphon pisum. Classification (NCBI taxonomy): domain Eukaryota; kingdom Metazoa; phylum Arthropoda; class Insecta; order Hemiptera; family Aphididae; genus Acyrthosiphon; species Acyrthosiphon pisum. The sequence goes on from NC_042494.1 coordinate 99,488,362, forward strand.
GAATCCATAAAAAAATATAGTGGTTACCATTTGAAAAAATAAAGTCGATTTTATTATTGGTACAACTGTGCATTTAAAATTTTTGAAAATGTTATAAAAAATTGCTTGATAAAAATAAAGAAACACATCTTTTTTTGTTTTAACGAAATTCCATATTATCGATCCATAATTGTTAAAAAAAACCCCGCGTACGATGATACAGTTATTTTGAAGTTAAAGTTAAAAGAGGGCCCACTAAGCGTATGGTGTCCCGGGGCCCAATTGATCCTTAATCTGGGCTTGATAGTTGTTCTTCATAAAGTTGACAGCATAACCATAATATTATATTGCCCAGGGATGGCAAACATTTCTGTACCCGAGTGTCAAATAAAAATGTTGTTTGGATTTTATTTCCCCTGCCTGTCATCTAATTTGATGACCCTTCTTTTAAACTTAAAATATTCTTTCATCCATAGCTTGAAATGCTTGACTGATAAAAAAAAAAATGTAGTGTGTCATTAAAATAGCGTGCGCGTGTCATAGGGTCGTCATCTTTGATAACTGATAAGGTTATAAGTCCATAACAGACACATAATATCCAACGTAACGTTTTATTGTTGGACATTGTGGCATATTAAGGTATTCTTCAATTTCGTTGGACATTATTTTCGGTGGTAGAGCTTATTTATGTTTTGCATTGCTTCAGCACACTTGTTTGTAAATTTTTCTGAAGTAAAATATTGATTTGTTTCCCTAGCCCCGACCACTTGCATTTGTTTACATTTATACGAAATTTGTATAATGAATATCAAACATTGTACTGATTTCTTATCAAAGGGATTCACAAAATAGACTTTAGAATGGGACTGTAGAAACGTTTCATAAGAATTCTTTTCTCTAAAAAAAAAATCACTTATTGCAAAACATTTCTATATAAATATTTAGTATGTAACTTATAGTTTATACAATTGTGTACGACTACTCGTGAAATTTCTGCAAAATCCATACCAACTGAAAAACGTTTTTTATTACAGTAAAATAACTGTCAAGTGGGCTCCCACTGGGATTTTGTACAATTGATTTGAAAAATTTATAAATATTTAAATATTTTTAAAATCAATTTAAAATAATTGCAAACTTAGTTTCTAGAATTTGCAAATCAGTTTTTTTTTTGCGAAATTACAAGTATTTTTGGCTATAAAATTTTAATTTGAGAAACAATATTCCACTAACATAAAGTTGTACTGTTATTAATACAATCTTAAAAGCTCTACATTTTTATTTTGGAAAATATTTGCTTACATAAAGTTGTGCTGTTGTGTAATATTTGGTAGCTTAAGAAATCTCTACCCGTAAAAATAATGCCCAGCAAAATAAGAATTACCAACTAATTTGCTGGATATTTTCCATATGTGTCTGTCATGGCTGTTAACCTTACAACACGCTTAACGTATCTATTATTTAACTGATCGATTTCAGAAATATGCTATCAAACACGCTCAGTGCGCTCATAATTTGTTTACCATTAGTTCAGACCATGTTAATTTATTATACATAGTTATTAATATTCTCATTGCTAGGTATGCTTTACAAATTCGTTAAACATTTTTGTGCTTTTCCAAAATGTTGTTTTCCACGATATCGATTAGAATGATCTTAAACGATATATTTCTTATGTTTGTCGTAAAATACTGCATTCGCGTTTTCGTTATTTTTTTTTCCAAATATTATCCATTATGTAAGAAATAAGAATATTATATTCATTGATTGGGTGAGTAATCGTTATTAATTATACTTCATGGCAGTGTCGCGTCCGTATATTATAATATAGGTACTTGCGTCATGCGGTTACCTCAAGTATATACCTAGGTATAATAAAAAAATTTCGTTGATTGACGATATTTGCAAATAAAAATATTCATATTACTATATGGCTGCCAATATTATTACAGGTACGAAGTTTATTCAATTTTTTTACCTCATCGACGAAATAGAGCAGTTAGGTTCCCGCTTACACAACGACGGACCACGGTTTTTTATCTGTTTTTCGTTTAAACCCACACCTGCATATTATAAGGACCAGCGATCGTTTTATTGCGTCGTCGTCGGCGAGCGGCGATTTTTTTAAGGACATAAAATAAAAATAATCTAATCGCGCAGCGCATACCTATCGTATCTATCTATCGTATTATGGGGATATCAACTCGCGAGCGGCCGACGACGACGTAATGTTATGCGCGCATAGGGTCATCGCGGTCGTTATAACAGACCACAAAAAGCACCACGCACAGGGTCTGGTCACGAACTCGCCCGCTCGCAAAACGCTCGTAAAACGCGTAATATTATATTATTATATATAGGTATATGATAATATCATGTGTAATACAGTAATAATATGTGGGTGATGTTAGATACTGGTGCAGTCGAACGCGTAACTTGCAGCGTTCATTACAATAATAATAATATTGTTATGTGTACCTATATACAATGACTACGACGACGACGGTGTACCTTTTTTATGCATCGACTTCTCTGCGACGTAAAAAAATCCTTGCGGTCCTGCGAGTAGGTATATTATAATATTATTATAATTATACGACCTCAAGGCGCGTCGGTGTAATAACTAATAATATATGACACGCGTGATTCAAACCGACCAGCCGTATCCATATATTATATGTATATTTTATACCGTGTATATAATAGTAATAAAAAATATTACACGTGTTAGTACGACGGGGACCGTACGCGGTGCTCCCTGGTATAGGATACGGACGGTTGCGTAACGTAAGCGGTGGTCGTGCCGCGGACACAACACATTAATAATATTATAATATAATAATAAAACTATGGAAAGGATTTCTATTAAACAATAAAATTATTTTTATTGTGGTTTTGATATCGGAAAATTATCATCAGATGAGCAAGGCGGTTTCATGAAATGTTAAAAGTATTTAAAACAACAATTTATTAATTTTAAATATATATTTAATTTATTCAGTACATAATAATATATTCACTATTATTGATTTTTGAGTCAATATCGACTTAGCGAATAGTTTGTGGTATGATCGCAATAGCGTAAAATTGATCAATATGTTTTGAAAATGTCATCGTGTATATAAATTATGAAATATAATTATATACCTACCTAAAAGTTTCAAAGCCCCACGAAAAATATTTTTGAATCATACCAAAATAACCAAGATTACTAAAAAAGACCATAAGAAAACTTATTCTTCATTTAAACATCTAATTTCGTCAAAATTGTAAATTAAAATGTCTATAATAAAAATTGAGTTAGATTTTTTTTGTTTGAAGTATGAACTATGCTTATGAGGAACCTTGTATTACATTTTCAAGCCTTAAGCTTTAACTATAATAATTTATACATTTTTAAATTAATAAGTCTTAAAATATTTTGAAAATTATACCATGTTTAGAAAATGCTAATATAAAGATGTGGTAAAAATTTAAAGTATCCACAATTAATCGTTTTTGAATTACAACAAAATAACAAAATAAATTTTGCGTTATTGCGTAATTCATTAACTTTCCACTGTTTTTCCAAATTATTTTGTAAAGTTCTGAAAGAATTTTTTATTTTTTAAAGGTGCCAACTAGAACTGCATTTGTATCAGAAAAGATATTGAAGTTGAAATTCAAACGGTTTTTTTTTTTAGTAACCATAATAAACAAAGAAAGAAATAAATACACACACATCATTGCGATATGAATACATTCATTGCTCCGCTCAAAAAATAAAATGGTACCGATGAAATGACTTTAAACTGTTCGACGATATTTATACATTTTAGCTTAAAAGTTTTTGGTTATAAATAAACATATTAAATTAAATTATAAGTAAATATATATCTATATTTGTACTAATCAATATCCTTTCACTATAGTAATAATATTTACTTCGGTTCGCGAAGGCGGTGGCGGTGGTCAGCTGTGAGATTGACGCGACGACGACGATCATCATAATAATAAATAATAATATTATAGCCACCGGAGTGTGCGGGAGGCTACCACGGTAACCGGTTGTTGCGGTTCGCGGACCGGAAACGGCCTCGAGGTGCCCCCCAAAGGACGCTAGACGAGAGGTCTTCCAGGAATATTGTTGTGTATAAAATCAGAAGGGCGGCTCTTTCCGATTCTGAACAGTTGGAGAAAGCTAGTCGGTGGGCTTACCGTAGTCGTGCTATCCGACAAGCCGCGTAGACGAGGTCGCCCACAATATTTTTTTACGTCATAATAATGTTCTTCTTGCCGTCGGCCATACTTTTATACGGGGTTTTTATCGGGGCACTGCTCAGCAGTCATCACATCCCGTTTCTATAATCTATTATATAGGTAAGGTATACGGTGAGTTACCACAGAACTATCTAGTACAAATACTTTTAAATATAAATAACACAGTATAGGTACCTTTAGGTATATTTTTATGTCTACAAACAAAATTAAATATTCTGCAATTGCCCGTTCATTATACTTTCAAGTTTCTTAGTAGTGGACAGTGGTGCTGTGGTAACCTTATACCTTACGTCCTTACCCTGACTCTGCATTGTAACCAAATTGTAAATATATTCGAATATTTAATTTAGACCTGAATTCTTTTTCATTTTCTTCAATATATATTCTACAATTACCATATCTTAGAATTTTAAGTTTCATAATTTGGGTAATATTACCCAACAGTACCACACCAATATCACCGTTAAAGAATTTGAAATACTGTGGAATGGGTGATTGTAGAAAATTGTAGAAAATAATACTGGGCTATTTTTTTTAGGAAAATATGTACTTGGTAGAGTTGAAGTAACTGAACTGGTATACTAAATTAATATTATAAATTATAATTTATAATTTATAATATCGAGGTTTATAATATTGAGGTTTTATATTTTTTTTTCACAAAACGTCTGACGAGAGTATTGCGGTAACGCGTCCTGATTTTTTCTTTGTGGTTAAGGAATCGTTTAGTTCTGCAGGTATTTCTTTACACATTAACAACAATAAATCAATTTCGCGATCGGCTTGTCATATTACTATCTACAACTCAAGTGTTTCTATATAAATACGTTTAATATTCTAATAAATATATAATATACTACAGGTATCAGACCGTGGTAAAGTTTGTTGTATAGTACAGTAATACTTATACATACTTATAGACAGTCGACATCCTAGACTACCTAACATAATATGTGTGTATACCTGAACTAATGTACTAGTCTATAGACTAGTCAGTATACCAAGCTCCTATCTAATTTTTAAAGTAGGTAAACATAAGTTTTGTAATTTGAGCACTTAATGGAAATTAAAGTACCTAAATAATCAGTTTTTATACCATGTATAAATAAAATAATAAATTTAATATTGGTTTTTACTATTTTGGATATTTAATAAAATTTCAACTTTTTTTGAATTTTTGTAAAGCACAAAATATTGTGAGTTTTGGGTCTCTTAGATATTTATTTTCTAAAATTATGATTTGAAAAAGTGGGCAAGTGGGTAATGCTCTGTTGTACAGCTTGAGATGTCACTGTATTTCTGCGTTAAATTCAATTCAATAACATAAAATCTTTGCGTGCGACAAACGGTTCTCAGTGAAGACGATATGTCAGCACATAATCTATAATATTACTAAGTATATTTTATGAAATTATTGTGATTAAAGCAATTTATTTTATTTTTAGGCATTAGTACTAAATTAGTACCAGGTACAGTAAGTTAAATTAAATTTTCCACAAAAAATTATATTTGAAAATGTCATTATGTGTATGAAATATAATAATTTACTTTAAAAGTTTCTAAAACAATTTTTCTTTAATAATATTTAAAATCGTTATATCCTTCGTTTAAATACGTAATTTCGCCCTATTTTGAATTTAAAATGTTTATTTAAAAAAAAACTGTCTTTTTTAGATTTTTTGGTTTTAGTATAAACTATTTATGAGAATTTTTGTTTTAAATTTTCAATCCTTAGCTATACAAGTTGAACATTTTATAAGTTAAATTAACTATACAAACAATTTGTACATTTTGGAGGTTTTGATGTCTTTTGTCCAAATTTTAACTTTAAATTGGTACTTATAAAAATAATCATATTTATGGATCTTTAATACTTTTTAACTACTATTATAACACTTATCAACTTATGAGGAACCTCGTATAAATTTTCAATCATTTCGGCCAAACGTATATATTGGCATTTATGAAAAAAAACAAAAGAAATTAAAATTTAAAAGTTCTAAAAATAACTCAAAACAAGTCAAAATATTTCAAAAATGTTATCATGTATAGAAAATGTTAAATAAACATTTAGTAAAAATTGCATGAATCTACAGGACAGACACAAAAAACACACACACGTATCACTGTAAAATCAATACATTCAGTGCTCCGTTCAGAATTTAAAATACTAAGTTATTGGAAAAAATTGTGAATAATTATATGGTATAAATCTAGTAAGTTCTGGTTAAATTAATATTTCATTGAATTAGATGTCTAATTCATTAGCTGTATTCATGGATATGCGATTACGATACATTTTTATCGAATTCGTAACATGGATAAAATTAAAAAATATATATATTTATAAGTCAAAAATACAGTAAACTAAATGTAATAAATTACATTGTGATATACATACTTGATGAAACATATTATTATTAATTTATACAATTAATATATTACTATGATGAAGCTATAGTATTTCTAAGTCATGAAGAAAAACAATTATATAACACTCATTGGTTAACGTACAAAATATATAATATTAAATGTACATAAACATTATCCAAATAGGCTCAAGAGGGTTAGCTATATCACTCGCCGTCCCTTAAGTGAAAATACTACATAATTTAATAAACTTGTTATAATATTATACTCAATGGTAGACGGGCTGTCGTTAGGTTTCCGCGGACACTCCGGTGAAGTTACATTCACAGCGCCTGACATAGAACTGCATACGAAAATGCAAAACCACGAAACCCACTGGTATTAGTTGGTAAAAAAATTACGCTATACGTTTATTTCGTCTCGCATTTCCGTTCTCCGACGTTATACATAATATTATGTGCAGGTTTATCGGGGATAGTGAACGTTTTGAGACGGAGAGCGTGAGAGCTCCGCACGCGGCTTATTTCGAGTAGAACGAAATACACAGGCATACGTCATAATGTATTCGAAATGTTAGAAGGGAATTAAAGTCTCCGTTCATCTAAATTTCAGCGCACGACTGTTATGTAGCCAGTTAGCCTATAGGCACGTCCCCCAGCATAAATAACTACCTACTTCAAATGAATTAAACATTTCAATAATAATTAATTTTTAAATCAAAATATGAAATACCAAATTCGTGAGGCAAAATTAACGTGAACATTGGAATACAATGGAGTACATTAATTGAATAGAATGAAATATATAATTAAAATACTGAAACTGAGGAACGAAGACAACGCTGATACTAAAGGAAATTACAGGAGAATGAGTACTGAGAAGAAGTTTGATATCAGGAGATCGATAGGTAAGCGAGACAGAAAAGAGATGTATACAAAAACGACGGTAGGAGCATACAAGAAAACGCGATAGAAGTGTCATAGATGACTTCATCCACGCGTACAAAATGTTACGGTTATTTTTCGGAAACTTTGATCGTTATTAGATTTATACGCAGAACGAAACTAATTTGCGATGTTACTGGAACAAATAGTTAAGTAAACAGCACTACCATTTTCAGAAATATTAATTATTGAAGGGATTAAATACTCGGTAAATAAATTACAGTTGTTATTATTTAAAAAAAAAAACAGCATTATTTTATACTTCTCAGTTTCCGCTATATTAAGAATTGAGAAAACATTACAATACAGACTAAAAGTTGATTTTTGTTTTAAGTACACATAGATATTATGTTCAATCAATTCTCACTATTTCATTGAGCTTTCAAATAAATTCACTTTTTCTTCATTCAGTTTAATATTATTTCATCAACCTTATATAATATGACTAAGTTGATGTTGATTATTAGGTAGTAGGTACCTACTGTTAGATTATAGGTATATCAAAAAAAGTTATTTCATAAAATACATCAGCGACCACTCCATCAAATTGTATTTAATTTTCGACTAATGATAGTAATTTGTACTCTATATATTATATTAAGCTATGAAGACTTATGAGACATGTATTGGTCGATTTATGGTCAATTATTACATAGGTACAGGTAATTTAGATAATTGTATAATTTTAATCGATGGAAATAAAACTGTAGCACAGACGTACAGTAGTGCAGATAAAAATTAGCACATTCTTTTTTGTAATTTGCACGTGGTAAAAGTACCTACCACAGGTTATTTTTTTAAAAAGAGAATGTTATTTTTAAAAAAAAGCTAGTATACTTTTGTGAATTAAGAGAATTATAATCTTAAAAGTTTTTAATAGTTCCGTAGTCCGTGACTAAACAAATTTAAATAAATTATCAAACTGGACGAAATACATTATTTATCTACTACCTACCTAGGTCTTAATAATTTTATTAATGACCAATTAGAAAGATAAGACTATGCAATAATGAAATTAAATATGTACCTAGGTAACGCAATTTTATACTAAACGGGGAGCAAAATGGGGACATGATAACATTTTGTTTAATCGAGGGAAAAATTAAATTTTTAAATAGCTGATTAGAATAGTCCCTCAATTAAGAAGACGTAGTTTAAATTTAAAGTTAAGGCATATTGAATTCTGTGGCTGCATCACAGAGTTACTCTATGGGCTGCATTGCTGATAAATGATAATCATACGACTCTGTGTTATCATATTGTCACGACATTACAACAACCATTTAGATTCTGAGGGAGCAATGAATGTATTAATTTTACAGTGATGTGTTTTTTTTTTTATCTGTCATTGCCGTTTTTGCAGTAACAATACTTCGATTTTCTTCAACAGTATGTTTTCGATAAGAAAATGGATCTAGTTGGTGCATTCAGGGGGTTAAAATTTGAAATTTTCAATAGTTTTCAAAAGCGCAGAGAAATACTACACAAAAAATAAGTGATAAAGGTAATTTTTACACAACATTTTCGAAAGGTTTTCGACAAAATCAATTTTGCTTTTTGGTGTAACTCTAAAACAAAAACCGTGCGTAGATACATGCAATTTTCGCTGAATGTTTATATTAACATTTTCTATACGTGAAAATTTTTAAAATTTTCAAAATATTTTGGCTGTTTTTGAGCTATTTACGGACATTGTCAAATTTCAATTTTTTTATTATTTTTTTCTATAATTGTCAATAAAATTTTATTTGTTGAGTCAAAAAGCGTGAAAAAATAATATAGGGCTCCTGATATGTCGTTACAATATTAGATGAAATAAATTAAAAATACATTGGCACAATTTTGTTTTATAAGTATTTAAAGTTTGATTTTTAACATTTATCAAATTTAAAATTTAAAAATGATTCTGTAGTTAAAAATGTATAAAATGTTTAACTTTTATAGCTAAGAATTGAAAATTTAAAAAAGGGTCCACGTAAGTATAGGTTGTTCTGTAACCAAAAAAATCTTAAAAATACGAGAACACTGCAGTTTTTTTAATAGTTATTTGTGTTCAAATTTGGACGAAATTACATATTAAATAATCAAGAATAACGATTTTAATTATTTTGTTGTAATTTTATAATATTAATTCAACTTACCATCTACCGTATCAATAATAAGTAGTAACAATATAAATAGAAATAAAATATCCACACTGATAAACCGTCTCCGCTCAGAATTGTTCTTCGTATACAATGATATTATATCATTGAATTCAAATTTAATACCATTCATTAAACAGTGACCCACTTTAACCTACTGTACGTCTGTACAGCAGAATGACATCCACTTACCCACCTTTTTCATTTTGTTTTTTTTTTTGTTCGTTAATTGTTTTATAAAATAAGCTCAAAAGTTATTTTATTTTCAATTATATATAGACACATAGTGCAAAGAGTTTTGAGGAATTTTATCTATTTCTATATAGGTACCTACTACCTACTCCTACTTATAAGTATAGTATACACACATAGAAAACTATTGTAGCTTCAACACCAATTTGAGTTAATCTCATACACGTGTGCACTTTATATTCCGACTAAGGTAGGTTTGGTGTCAAGACAACATCAGTATTTTGTTAAGCGTGATTCCCAAATTATCCCGTTATTTTGGTCGTCTTGACTACCAAATTAGGTTAAAATAACAACAATTATTGATTAAATTAAATTGCATATGTAGTTAGATTTACTATCATATTAGTTTTCAAATCTACACCAACATATTTTATATTAACTACAAGCTTGTTGTTATATTGGGTGTTTTATGTTTTATTTTAAGATACGGCCAAACCTAGTATACCTATTATTCGAGACACCTACTGATATCCATCAAAAACATTTAAGTATGTAATTGGGCCAAAATGGTTTTTTAATGTTTTTACATGACGTTATTAATATATAATTTTGTAATGTTTTTAAATAACATGTTTGCATAACAACAATGTTTAATACACTTAAAAAAAATAAATCATTAATAAAGGAATTTATTCTTTATTTTATATTTATCATTTATTGGTAGGTAAATGGATTTGTCTTAATTTGTATATCTATGACAAACTTTTTACTGTTTTAATTCTCAGGAACTCAAAAATAAAGTTACTGCAATTGACTCATATAATATTGTAATTTTCATATTATGACAATCTGCAGGACGCACATAGAAACCAGGAAAATAATCTTACAAATCGTACGATTCTAGACTGTACATACTCAGACGGAATTTTACAAACCGTACGGTTCCAGACTGTATTTCGCCGGAGAAATAAATACGCAGACTGTATCATAGTCCCCGACCGTATTACTTTCCGGAATTATACGGCATTCCTGACAATCATATTATATTTGGATTATTAAAAGAACATCACAAGAAATAAACAATTTAGCCATAGCATGAACTATGAAAACCTTAGCGTCACCGTTTTGCTACACGTTTACTTACAATATACTTATATACTTGTAAATGTATACAGAGCCGTAGACACGGGGGGGAGGGGGTTAAACCCCTTTACACAATATGACAATTATATATGTAAATTTATTTATTATATAATATGTAATTATCATGATAAACTCCCCCCCCCCCCCCAACCGAATATTAAATTCCTGTCCACGGCACTGAATGTATAATGTGACTTTCTATATAGTACAGACTCGATTGGATATCACCGGGACCCAACCGGCGTATAGCCGCCGCGCAATTCATAAGGTTCGACGGCCCGGGCTTAGTTTTCGCACAGAGACCGGTTGGTAAAATCAGAAAACTTTTAAAGCCCATTTTTGTCCCAAGTCCAACTAAGCAGTGTAAAATCATGATATAAAGTAAGGTTTTTTGATGTTATGGGTTAGGTACTAGGTAAAGGTTCAACAATCAACAGTGTAAACAACATCAGAATACACGATGTTTAATTTTACATTATAAGCACGATTTAAGACAGTGTCCGAACTATATTATATACTATATTATAAATAAAAATAAAAAATAATTTTTAGATTTTTAAATAGAAAAAATAATATTTTAACAGTAAAAATGAAAAACCAAAAACGATTTCACCACACCAAATAAATCTTAAAAAAATTCTGATGAAAAAACTGATTAATATTGCTGTATCCTATACCTATCATTATTTTTGCAGGTAAGGTGTACTGATATGATAACTGTTTGCAAAAGCATTGTAAATGTTCAAATTTGAATCACGAATAACTTAAAAGAGACAACAGTTGTGCCGTTTAAATATAATTAGTATGCTGACATAATAGATTGTTATTTTTTATGTATATAAACAAAAAAAGAACATCAGATCTATATAATAATATATCGTAATGATTTATGTGTGCGTACCTGTTTTTTTTTTAAATTGGTTTGAGTAGCGTTTTCCGCCACACAATGATTTGTTACAGTTATTATTCAACAGGTCGTTATAAAATAAAGAAGAAGAAAACGAATCATCCGAAGGTACCTACGTACAAGGGAAACAAGGTAATAAAGTTATGTCATTATCATTATAATATGTTATGTTGGAATTGCTCGTACCCCTACGTGTAGTATAAAAAACATCTTTGCATATTAAAATGTTTTATTACTAGAAATAGTAGATATCAATTAAAAAATAAAAACCTATCGCGATACATGTTGCGGTGAAATTCATTTATATGCAGACAACCCGAAACTTTGATATATAACATACCATAGGTTCACGCTGATTAAAAAATGTACTATTGATATACTACCTATGTTAAATATTAATACAGACTAAAACCATTTTTCATATTTATAAATTATAATGCACAACTAATATAAAATATTATATTTATATATTATATACCTATTTGTATTATGCGTGTATATGCTTTGACACTGTTTAGTAGGTGCAGGTAGGTTTACGTACTTTGTCTATAAAATTCCATTTAGAAATGCGTTTTAGGAACAAAAATAATTGGTTTTATATGCGGTCGGAGTCGTGGTATACGTAAGTTTATTATATTATAATAATAATTGACGTCGTCCGCAACCTTGAACGATTATTTTTTTTTCCGAATGCGTATATTATGTAGATCCATTCGGAATGACATAACATTTTAAGACTTACAGTTTTATATGGACATGTTATATAGTGTACGGTTATTATTTAAGAGCAACAAAAAAAAACTTAGGCGTAGAGCCATATTATTATAATATTTCGTTATACTGCGAACTATTGACGTCCTACAAGAATTTACGAGAAAGCAGAAAAAGACAGACGTTTGACCTCTGACACTTCCACTAGGACCGTGTTTACTACAAATCTTCACGTGTCACCGTGTCAGTCGAAATTTATTATCGTTATGATATAGGTAAGTGTTTACGCCAACGCCTGCACCAGCTGCATATGTTATGCGCGAAAAAAACATAATTTATACCATTACTGGATTTGCTTTCTAATTACGAACATTTAATTACAAATAATTGCAATACCTCAAAGTCATTTTTTCCATCATAGGTGAATAAGGTATAAGCATAATGCATATTATAGTATATAATATAATATGTTATTTGAATATTCATAGACATGCGTTGCACGGGTGCATAGTTATTAGTTAATGCTTTCGCTGCACTTGGACGAACTGGCTTCTTTAACTTTAAGAGTGGATTGGATTCCACCAATTCGGTCCGATCCGCTGCACCTGTTGAGCCCTGTATGATTTCATTATTATAGGGTGAAAACACAAGAAAAGTGGTAAATTAATATTTTTACAACTCAAAATTGTGTGTCGAATAGATCCAATTTTGGTGAATTTATATTAATTACAATAAATCAGGATTAAACCAGTAGAAATTTCAACCAAAATAAGAAATATCATATTATAAAATGGAATTTCAATATAATATACCTACAAAAGTTCAAAAATAGCTTACAAAAGTAATTGGCTTTGAAATTAATAATAATTATAATATTTTCAAAATGTTAAAGAATGAATAAATAAAACCAATATAAGTATTACAAAAGACTTGAACAGCAATGATTAAGTTCACTAAAACTTACGATCATAAGTTATGCATTAATCTTAAATTGAATCCAACATGTTGAAAAAAGTTTCTACAGTTACAATAACTTAATGCGATTAAGTTGTATGACTTCAAAATCCTTATAATATTATATTGACTAGGTATTGAAAATAATGTAAAATTAATAATTTTTAAGGGATGTGATAATATTAATATTAAAGTTTTTGATTGTTTAATTACAATTTATGGCAATAATACAAATTGTATTCAATTTAATTTTTATTTCAATACCAAAATGTGCCGATTATAACTAGGTATTCAAATAAAAAAATACAACCTGGTTTCTAATAATTCTTAATATTATATTATTATTGTTAAACATCTGAACACAATCTATCCTTAACAGATTGCACACTTAGGGCCAGTATTACCATCTCCCGTTAAATTTAACCAACTCCTAACCGGCCGAATTCGGCCGGTAATAAAATCTGTTATCAGCCGGTTAAGCGTAATCGAAGCATACCGATGATTGTAATACTGGCCAAGGTGGATATATATATATATATCCACCTTGATACTGGCCCTTACACTAACCTATATTATAGCTGTAATAATATCTTGACTTCATAAATAAGCATTATCGTCGATGAGCGCTTTATAACCTCGCTCCTGGGTGGCACCATAGATGCACCCGATCTCCTCTCTAAAATATGTTTTCGTATTCCTTCCTTCTTTTCCAGAAATCACGCACTCTTCCAAGTTCCAACTCATAATACATTATACGGACATAATCACCTTGCACAGAATGCTTCGTAATCTGAACTATCTTAATTTTGATTTTAATAAATAATTAAATAATATATCATTGTTATAAATATGTTGTATCATAGTTTTATATTACTAAATTTAGGTATTACCAAATGGTAAAATTTAGTCTATATTATGTTGTGTTTTTCCATATGTTCTAATTTTGTGTGTATTTGTATTATTATATTATTGTTATATCTATTAATTGTAAACTTAATCTGTTAATTTAAAATTGCCGTTTGGCGTTTATATATTATAAATAAATTATGATAAGATATTTACAGTATACATATATTAATACAATTATTATATTTGACTAAAAAAATTTAATTTAAAAACTATTCTCGATGATTATCTATTTATTTGACGGGTGGAGAAAATCTATAGGTACACTATGAAAGCTCAATAGATTGTACGAATTAATATAACACATCAAAGCTGTGCGTGTTATTTATAATTTTATTAGTATGATGCCTACCTTTATATTAGTATCAGCATTACAGTATTACACCGTTCGAAAAAAAAGTAATAACGAAATTTCGCTGTTATCCGTTCGAAACATTGGAAAATATTAATATTTGTTGTTATTACATAAGTTCGGGCAATCAACACAAGACAATAACGTGCGTCGTTATAATTAACAGCACGTACCTATTCTATCTTCTTGGGATTTCTAATTTTTTTTCACTCTTAGTCATTATTCGTTTTCACGATTTCACGACCATATTGCATGGTTTGCTTGGCCACCTGTTTCTATCTAATAATATACGCATAGATATATCTATAGTTAATAGATAAAACTATAGTTTTTGGAAGATTTTGGAGGAAATTATTTTTTTTTGGAAATTATTTTCTTTCTGATATAGGCATACGGGTATAGGTACAATAATATTATACCTACTTACTGTATTTTAATTTTTAGTAGCAACGATGACGTTAGGGTTGAACATCATAGTACGCTTACAGATAAATATGTCAATCATAAAATTATTATAGGATCAATCATCAACGGGAATTTGGTAAAATTATAGAAAGGGAAAGGTAACATTTTTTTTTTTTAATAACTGTTGAATTCCGGTGATTTCTTCCCAGTTCGTCGACACCTAGTTCGTCGAAAATCAGTATTCACGTAGTTGTAATAAAAATGTTAATACAATAATTATTTATTTCTACACATAAAAAATATCTGATATAATAAAATTAAGTTTGATATAATATAATAATATGTGGTTTGGACATAACTACGTTTACAATTTTCAATATTGCATGACCGACATTTTATATTTTATTTTATTTTTTTCATTTATTATAATTAAAATGTTTCAACATATTGCATGTTTTTACAAGTTTATTATTTAAATTAAAACAATTTAGAATTTAGAATTTAATTAGAATATGGTATGGATGATCAGTAGATTTGATACATGTGTTAATTAAGGAGTGGAAGTATAAGAAGTGGAAGTAGAATTTTATAGTAAGTATTCATTTTCTCCGCGTTTTCGGTCTATACTGTGAATATTATAATAATTATTGTTCACTTCAAGAAGGTCCTGGTTTTTATCCGACTTAATTTTGAACTATTCCTTAATGGTAGAAAAATTAAATGTAAAAGTTATATGTAAGTTGGATAGTTATAATATGCTCGTTAAAGTATCTAGTGCTCAAGTTCACACGGTGAACCAAAGTCCAAAATTATAATTTTTTATTTGAAAAGTGGAATTTTCAATTATTTATTAATTTATAATTTAAAGGTGCCTCCAAGTATAACATGTTGATCGATGTCAATTGTCTGATGATAAGTATCTCACGATAAGAAAGATTTACAAATGTCGATGGTATTATAATATTGTATTGCTATGCCAAGAATCTTGACCCAAGATGCATAATGCACATATTATCATGACGACGAATTAGACATTTTTTTTAAAACCATTAAAAACTTATTTTTAGTCAAAAAACCTAACGTCGACGAACGCTCAGTTTATGACCAATAAGCCGCAATTTCTTTGGGTAGAACATTTCCGTGACGCGGTTGACGCATCTGGTCTCGGCCAGTGTTTAGAACGTTCATTAAAAAAATTAATTCGTTACGTTCAAGTTCAGTGCTTACTGCTTAAAAAATGAACTCGTTCACGTTAAAATTCAAATTATTTTCAAATGAACACGTTCACATTCACGTTCTTTGAAAATATGAATGCGTTAATTTCGTCGTTCATTTAATTTATTTTTATGTATAGTTTAAATACGAATCGTGTATAATGATATTGTTGTTTTATGTCGACGTGCCCACTATAATTTCATGTATTTTATTTTTATAACTTGTAGTATATTATATATCATAAAAGTATTATCAATTAATATCTATTAAAAAATAACGTCTTAAAAATCGTTCAAACTCATTAAATATATAAAACATCGTCACGTTGAAAAAACGAGTGAAGTATCGCTCACTAAATATGAACGTGAACACGTTCATGAACGATGTTCTTTCCAAACACTGGTCTCGGTTGTGTCTTGTTTTCATAAACGCGTTCAAATGCAAAACATACTATAATTGACAAATATACCAATGTCGATTTCTGATGTTATACTACAATATATTTTTAGAAATTAAATACAATATTGATTTATAATTTCATAAACGCACACTTCCCATTTTTAAGTTGAATTGTATTGCTAATGGGAGTTACATTTTTTTTTTTGTCGAACGGGTATTTTTAATCCAATAATTCAATAGTTTTTAGATTTCTATTTTCAAAAACACGATGCACTTACTGAAAATTAATTTTCTAAACGAAATTCTGTTTAAATTATGTAATTATTATTAAAACGGGTCCTATGAATTGCGTTAACATACCTATATATTAGTATTTGCATTTTCAGACTATAAATTATTATAATACATTTTAGTAAGTAATTTTTTATTTTCTCACAGATTATGATAACAAACAAAAGAGTTGTATCTATCCCAATAAAACGTTATATTCGTGTTAAATATAAAATAAATGCAAACTATGATGGTATTTCCGTTACTTCGGTTCACATTAGATTACCATAATATTATATTATATTATTATGCAATTAAAAGATTTTTTTTCTTCATATATATACGCATAATGCACACTGAGATAAAAAACGTACTAACACAGTAACTATAATAATATAATAACATAATAATGAGTTTAAATCGTAAAAAATTGATGATATTATAATATTATTACCCGTATTGCATCAAATGCAGCAATAGTGCACCGAATCTTAGTTTTTATAACAACAAATGTCATATAATATGTCTATGGACGAAATATACGCATGGATGTACCAAAATTACAATATCTCAGTTTTGAAAATAGCCTACTGTGAAAATCTGTTAAAATCCCCGTTAGGTAAATTGTCCAGACTTGATTTTATAAAGTCATATCTCATATGTGATAGTACTGCAAAGTCGAATAGAACCAAATGTTCGGAATCCTGAATTTATAACTGTCTCAAATTTTTGTGAAATCCGTTCAAATAAAAATGTTGTTATTAAAAAAAATATATGAAAATTGAGATTAAAAAAAATAAACGTAAAATAAATAGAATGATAACTATAAGTTAAAATAATTTCATATCCACGAAAGAAAGCATAACTACTATTTATACATAATATATATCCAAAGTGTTTAAGATTACGTAGGTATAATAATTTTAGTATGTCCCTAATCACGGTGTCTGGTAACGTAACCAGATGGTTCATTCGAATTTCAACGCACAATTCGATTTTTATGATTACACAGAATACATTCTTAAATGCGTCTAATACATTGTTATTCGACATTAATATAAATATTCATCTTTCTTATTTTACATAGAATGAAAAATCGACTTTCAGTGATCAGTGGGTCATTTAGTAGGATACCCGAGGTTATCAAAATTTAAAATACAAAATGAGAATGTACCTAATATAATATCATCTTATATTATAATGTAACTATGTAAAATATTAAGAATTCAAGAGATAGTAGTTTTTTTTTACAGCAATTTTAGTTCTATCTTCATAGAATTTTTTTTGTAACATCGGTACCAAAGGTCACATGATGATGATAATAATAATAGTAGTAGTAAAAATATTAAATTACTGTGCAAAAGTGAAATACCTAGTATGGTGGTTGTGTAGGATTATTATTATATATTCAGCTTTATCGAACAGAAATTCCAAGAAATACTGATCGAGGATATACTACTAGGTACTATTTAAGAATAATAGTTTTTTTTATTATTTTATTTACAAAGAAAATCAATTTTCTTTTAAATGTTTCTGTTGTTGACACGTCATGTTATTAGGTATACAGGCGAAATAACAACGAAAGTCAAACGCCCAAAAAATGCAAGTCATGATTATATACATAAACTAAAGAATATGATGTAGGTACTTACTACTTGTGTACCAATATACCTAGTTTTTTATTTTATAAGCATGCGAGTGTTTAGGTCACCACTAATTAACGTAAGAGCCTACGGTGCGTCACATAGTACGCATGTCACATAATAATACCTAATAATAAATTACAGTAATATATTAAGTTATATCAGATATCTATTAAAAATGAATCCACCCTAAAGTCCCAAGTACCATTACGATATCGAGATTTACAGCAGAAATCAACAGCAAGCAACTCTATAGCATTAAGATGTGATAGCACGTTGGTCGTACACTAAATTGTAAATTGTATAATATTAAATATATGTAGGTTTAATATCACAATTGACAAATAAGTACATTTTTAAGAAGAGGATATGTATTTTATACCTATATACCGGATGATTCATTTAACGTAGAACACTCATTATTCAAAAAATATTAATGTTTTTTAAAATATTTTTTTTGCACAGTTTCAAGACGTTACAAATCAACGTTTTTTATTATTTTTTATCCTTATATTTTTTTAAGTCTTACTTTTTTGAAATACAACATACGGTTTTAATTTCATTTTCGAAAGCAGAATATTTTTCTGAGTATTTCGATACATAAAAATCGAATTTAGGATGAACAGTATTATATGAGTTTTATATAATTATTTAAAATTTAAATGAGCAAAGTAATGGATCAAAATGTTCGTGATAACCGCGTATTACTCCACCACCCCACTCATCTAAACTTTAAATACGGATGTCTGATAACCAATTAACCACTCTTCCTAAATTCGATTTTTATGTATCAAAGTAATTAGAACAATTTTCTGCTTTGGAATATGAAATTAAAACTGTGTGTTGTCATTCAAAAAAGTAAAAACTTAGAAAATGTATTGAAGATATACAATCTTTATAATTTCTTCTGTCCGTGTGTGTCACTGTCATACTGTCACTGAACCCAAACGGCTGGACCGATTTTGATGAAATTTGTTGTGTGAGTTTGAGTAGTTTTAAGTTTAAGTTTGAATAGCTACCTGAATAGTATATAAACTATAAATTCACAATTGGACCTGATAGCTCAAACGGATTTTGAAATTTTCGATGGAAATTTTTGTTTGTAAATGGTTGCTATTGGTTCGTTATAGGAGAAATAATTAATATACCTAAATAGTAAGTTAGTATAATATTTTTTTTTTGATTATGAATGGTTGCCATTAGTTACTTGGGCTGATGAGGTAAAAGCATCCATCAAATTGTCACGTTTAGAGTTTCGAATAAAGAAATTATATCTTAAAACAAATATGAGAGTTGAATGTATATTTGTTACTATTATATAGGTACTCAAAAACTATATACTTAACTAATTTTGTGAAAATTCCAAATTGTTGTGAAACTTGGCAATTGGTTGCAAAATATATTATACTATACTAAAGATACAAATCTTTGGCCTGGACAAAGTCGGGCGGGACATCTAGTATATATTATATATATTTTTAATGTTCTTTTTTAACAACTAGAAACCATGTAACATTTTTCAAAAACATTTATACTTTTTGAAATAATGAGAGTTCAACTATAAAATAATTTATACCCATATATGCACATGCAGTGTGCCAGAGTACCTATATAACTATGTACGCAATATTCATAACATATACCTAGTTAATATAATATATATATATAATATTATTATATTTAAGAAAATGTTTCATTCTGTTTTATTCTGTATTTATATTATTATGCCTAATTATTTGTATATACGTGATTCTTATCATAGTTATCACATTTCATCCACCGAGTAATATTATTATTATTATATTACACATTTCCACATACAGACAATAGATAGGTATACATCAACATCGGTTTCAGTGATCGATTTACTAGTGTCATTATATTTTATAGTGTATCTAAATCTAATGATTATTGTCAATTAATAATAACATGTATCAACACACCTCGGTCAATACATGTGACAGTTCTTATTAAAATGCATTGTATGTAGTTATAATACGTATTACTTAACTAATATCTATTGTAGGTACCTACTTAACGCGTATACGCTGTTTCGGTAATTCGGTTAGTGGGACGCCTAAGGCTAATATACAAAATGCGTACTATATAGTGTAAGTTCCGTCGTGTTTGTTCTCATGCATTCCTATCCGCTTACTTAACCTACACATTTTAAGTAAGTATCACGAGAAAACTTTAAAACTTACAAAACTAGAGTTACCAGTTATACAGTATAAATATAACTAGAGCACTATTCATACGAATTAACAACTCGACTATTAAAATATTTGTTCCAATTACCTACTTGTGTGTTGAGATAAGATTTTTATGTAACATGAAAACAAAATGTCGGTGTACTTGTTTCTTTTGGCTGTGTGCAAACCAAAATATTATATTTCACATTGTAATAAACGTTACTAAAAAGTTGGTAAGTATTTTTCAAAAATATTGAGTGACAACAAAGTTATTGTCAGAGACAAGAGTGAAGTACGACGATAGACCCTGTTTAGCAATAATATATATATTCGTCATACGGTGAATAATAGAGAGTAAAGACGCGAGAAAGTGAGATCGATAAATTACAATATTATGTCAACGAGATCCCATATTCGTAATCGAGTGGTAAACCATAATAATATTAGACCATAATCGAGCCAGCTAACCCTCAATTATTATTAATTTACCTTAATGCATATAATACGAATATGAGAAAAATAGTAACTTGTTAAATTTATTATTCGTATTCTCAAAATATTATTATGTGGTAGTATAGTATTGTTACGTATTACCTACGTTTATGTATGAGAACGTCATGTGTTGCACGCGTCTTTCACCAGCTACAGTACTTACCTATTTAGGCAATACGAATTTATATATTTTAAATTTTCCATAAGAAAACGATTGTATCAATAACCATCGACTTGGATTTCCTCAGTGCTCGATTTGATCTAACTTTTTCTGAAACCACAATATGCAGGTTATGATAAATTAATTTAAATATAGTGAAACTGTGGTGGACTTATTTTGATCTTTGAGGCCAGACAAATTAAAACTCACCATAATTTATAATGAATAATGCATTTATTTTTAACTACAACATAACTTTCGTAATTTTGACGAATTTTGCAAAATTTAAGTGTACCGATGAATATAATGGCATTATAATAGTAGTATTTATTTTTATTTTGCAGAATGTCTGAGCTCTGAGGACATGTTATCTATAGATAATAGAAAAAATTATTCAGTATTATATATTGAGCACATGATTTCTGTTTTAAAATTGGATTTATAGGTCCGAAACAATGAATACAATGAGCAATAGCATAAACCATTAGAAAAACGATAATACGATCAAAGAACAATATAAAAATAATTTACTCGAGTAAGAAACTGTAATGTGGAAACGTACGTAATTTGTGGTAATTGCAAGCTCGTCGTCGACTTTTTTATGATTGTCGTTTCGCCGTCATTCAGTATCTACCACTGCTCTGATCTGGACTACCTACATCGTTAACTGTCTTGCATTTAACATAATGTGTGACTTAATTCGTACAAAAACTGTTAAAATGTTTTAACTATACCTACTGTGCAGTGGCACTGAAAAATTTAAAAACAACTTCAGAGAATTAGTCAAACGGTACCATGCGACTTAGACTGAATTCGTACAGCACATACAAATCCTAAAGGATAAGAGTGACACTCTAATAACATAATCAAAGAACATAGCCATTTTTTAACAAAGCTCCGGTTGCAGTTAAAGTAAATGGACCAGAATATGATACGATTTATCATACAGCAAATCCCGTAGGGTTAAGCCTTACATTATGTGATACTATAATATACGTATACAGGATACAATCAAAACTAATAAAAACAATAAGTCACCGGTAGATGATAGAATCGAAGCTGAATTACTAATGTCAGGAGAGAGAATCTCTCGATACGACTACATAAGCTTATACAACATTATGGATAAAGGGAAAGATGCACAAAACTAGAATGAAGCATTGATAAGCCAAATTTTCTAAAAACTAGGAAAAATTACAGATGAATTACACTTCTAAACACCGGGTATAAGATACTATCATTATTCATTAATAGTGCTTAGAATATTATAAATATGTGCTGACGAGATAGGATCTATGTCAATTGGTCGTTTGGTAAAACAGTCGTAGTATATTTTCGTCACGAAACGTGAATACTGGTTATGTAGGTACAAATTGACAATAATCATTAGGTATAAAACGTTTTGCGATAATAAGTTATATAACAGCGTGTACAAATGTACAACTAGCATTATTACAGCCTTTACTTATATGTCGGTAAGTTATACCTAAACTAACTTAATGGTTCATTGGTTCAACTTATAAGGCTATATATAATTTCATATGTGAAATAAAACCTACAAACACGAACACGCGATCATTTTATCCACTAATTTACCCGGTGAACACTCTACTCGAAATACGCTCAACACCATCATGAATGTCGAACATTCATGTAATAACAACAATAAAATATATTAATGCGCATTATTATGGTCATATCGAAAGGATAGGTTAAGGTTAATATATTAGTATAATATTCGTATTATACGTTAACCATGTTCGATTGTATTTCATTCGAAACAAACCTAGGTTTTAATGTATTATAATATATAATAATATGACTGAGAACAAATAATACTAATAGTTTATCTATATACACACTATACAGTCAATGGAAATATATATAACTGTAAGAACGCGCGGCTATTGTTTTATTTGACACGTCGTCGTGTTTTAATGTACTCAGTTTAATGGGTAATAAAACAAGTGATAAAATAAAAAATTATAATTACTATTAGACACCTATAAAAATGTATATTATTTTTCTGTCTGCAGAGATATTGTTACCTTTAAATAATAATATAAGAGTAAAATATTTTATACAGAGCACAATGAAGAAATTTAAAGAACCGTTAACAGTAGGTACTGAGATAAGGTTAGATGCGATAACGTTTTATTCGAAATATATGTTTGACCAGTGACCACTAACGTTTAAGAGTAAATATCTATAAGTAAGTTATGTATAACATAACTTATTTATACTTATTTTAACCCAGAATAAAAATATTGTAATTTTGATATTATCATAATAATATGAATGATTACAATTTAAATCAAAAAATTAATTTTATCGTGTTGTAAAAAAATCAGGTTTACAAACTAATGCAGGTTCTAAGACGAGAAAACTAATAAATAATATTAAAATACACTTCAATACTTTCAAAATAATATTTAGGTAATTGTTCAGAAATCAAATCTAGATGAAAAAAGGAATGGATTGGATCCTTAACAAATTTCATAAATTGACATTGTTCACGATTTCAACGCGAAAAAGTTCGGAAATGATACGGGTGTCCACATTTTAAAGATGAACCTATGGGTTGACGGTATTGAAATTTTGAAACCGGTATCGCGGTATTAGATTCGGTACCGGTATGAACGGGTATACCGTAATACCGGGTA
>NC_042494.1:99513868-99518142 GCF_005508785.2 Acyrthosiphon pisum
ATGCACCGGTATTATGCGGTTTTCCGGTATGCACCGGTATTATGGTTTTCTGGTATGCACCGGTGTTACGGTTTTCCGGTATGCACCGGTATTACGGTATACCGTTGCAGCGGTATTTATGCAAAAACCGGTATACCGGTTAACCCGGTATACCGGTTTTGACGGTATACCGAAAAAACCGTCAACCCTAGATGAACCACTTCATTATCTATCATTTGTACGATAGTGCCTACTACAGTAGCATAGAACATATAATAATCGATGCGCCTAAACACGTAGGTATACACTACAATGAGCAATGTATGTAACCATCAATCGTCGTCAAAACGTAAAGAAACTCGAAGCGATAACCATTTATTGATGCCTTGTACAACTTATTGTAGGTATATCGATTATGTAGATTGTATATCCTTGAAGGTACAACATTTTTATGGCATACCTTAAACGACTAACATCATACGTTTTGAACTTCTGATAAATGGTTGAAACTGTTAAAATTGATGATTTTAATTTTTAAGTCCGAACTTTCTAACTAGAAATGTGATCGAATCTTATTATCATATTATCCGATTGTATTAAATATTTAAATAATTCTGTTATCGTTATATTCAAACATTTTAGCAATTGGATATAACTTTTTAATTTATAATTGATATTGTACAAGGAGAATTACAAAGGATGCTCACCCCTATTTTTATGACAGATTTATTCAAATTATGATTTTGAGAAACTTCCAAGTATACCTAAGTTGTAAGTACCATATTTTCGATAATTTAGAATTTAGATTTTTTATCCTTACCGTATAAAAAAAATGTTGGTATCACTACAGGACATTCTTAAAATTTTATAAAATATATAATTATTTGTTTATATAGTCCTTAAGTATCTTAAAAACTCAAAAAATAAGAATTTGAATACCTTTATTATTAAAGGATAAAATATATAAGTGAGCATACGAATCACTCTGTATAAATGGTTATTTACCTACATAACGTATTTCCTAAATAGTATGGCATTATGCAATTTAACCTAAAAGATAATTTTTTTTTTAGAAATTTTTACTACAAACAATAAATTATAGTTTGGCAATTAACAGATAGTGTTTTAAAAGAAAATCACGTTTTGTAGGTAGTAGGTATATTATTATGCAAACAGAGAGATAAGAAATTAAGAAAAACATAAAATGCATGATAAATATATTGGTTCTAATAATCTAATAATTATCACGGTAATTAGACACAAGTTTGTTTAAAAAACGCTTAACATCGTTATTAACGTGGACTGGGGGAAATTAAATAATCTCCCCCAGAATGTTTATGATGAATTTAGGTGGTTGACGATAATAGTAACCCGTCGTGGCGTTCATATAATATATATTTGGATTGGTGTAAACTATTATTTGCAACACTAAAATTTAGTTTAGTTTGTTGATTGTTCAACTAGAATAGTAGACGAAATGTGAATTTTGGTTGGGCGTAATTGATTAAGGGGGCTGCAGTCGGTCTTGACAAAAGTCAAAACTAATGTAGATTTGACCAATCTAAACATTAATTTTGTTTGTTATTGTGTTTTTAAATATATTTAAATTCCGTATCATAAAATAAACCTTAAAAGGGCGGGAGAGGGCTCCAGTCGATGAAAAAAAGTAACTTATAGACCAATAAGCTAGACAAAACTGGAAGAATTTGGTTTGACAGATTTTGATTTTGAAAAAATGGTTGAATTTATAAACTTCTAGACTATGTTTCTTGGGAATCACTTTTTTTATTTAAAATCAGATGTGCCCAAAATAAATACAAATGTAATGCAATTATTTCACGGGATTTCTAAAAAAAAAATGGTTATTTTAAGGTCATTTTAAATTGAAAATTGAAAATCGACTTCCTAAGAAACTTAGATATTTTATCAATGAATTCAAACATGTATAAAAAATTTAAATCGGACATTCCGAAGTATGTGTAATTTACCACCGCTTATTAGTCTAAAACGTATGAAAAATACGTGAACTGCAGCCCCCTTAAATCTGGCTTTTTTTCAGTTTTAATGAAAATTCGTAATAATTTTAGTGTTTTCTTAAAACTGTTCAAGGGTAATATGAGTATATGAAGTAAGTATAAATGATATGATAAATGTATGACGTAAATAGTTAAAATATTCAGATGGTCCAAATTGGGATTTTTATTGAGAAAAACCATAATCTCTATAAGCATGTGAAAATTCCTGATCATGCCATTGGTCAATGCAATTGGACGATATTCCATCATGTACTTACCTACCTACTTACTATAAATTATAATCTTATAACGACGTCGAATCATATTAAAAATATGACGCAACAGTTTAAGTTTAAAAGAAGTAAAGTTTATACCGAATGAGCTGCTTTGGCTTTATTTTTGTTATAGTAAATATTACGTGTAAGTACAATACAATAAAACCTTATTCCGTGAAAATTAAATGTAACTTTAAAACAAAATATCATTATATAATTCGAAAACTTTGTGAAAAGCATATAGCATATTATATTGTGTTAATGTATATTATTTTTTTTTATTAAACAATATATACAAAACATAAACTTAAAAATTGTTTTTTACTCTTAAAATACTTTATTGACTTTATTTTGCATAGGTACCTACACAATTATGTTTATTAAAAAACCACTTTTCTTACTACACTTACAATCGTATTTCTTTTTTTAGATTCTGAGCGGAGCGAGGAAGCTATTGTTTTTACAATGGTGTTTTTTTTTTTTTTTTATATATATCCTGTATACAAAATTTCTTCCAGGAGGAGTGTTTCGATTTCAACATATAATACCTTATCTTTTAGAAAATTGGATCAAGATGGTACTTTAAGGAGGTTATTTTTCGATTTTCTCAATAGTTATTTAATGCCACGGGAAAAACCACCGGAAAATTACGAAAAAACACTAAAAATGGGATTTTAATTTCTAACGTTTTGTGTATCACCATAGAAACGAATAAAAAATTATAATATTTTAATATTAATTCAACTTACATGATAAAATAAATAATAACAAAATATAAAATATCTAGACTGACAAACCGTCTCCGCTCAGAATCGTTTTTCTTAAACAATGATATTATATCATTGAATTCAAGTCTAATACAACCATTATACAATGACCCACTTGTAATCTACTATACAGCAGAGCGACATCCACTTACCTGCTTTTTTTTTTTTGGTTGGTTGATGGTTGAAACTAAATTCCAACAGTTTTTAAGAAATCTATAAATATTTAATTCTACTATCCAACTATCTTATATAATAAAATAATAATATTTTAAAGCAATACGTATACATAATATAAGGCACAATAAAAATATATACGCGCATATAGGCAATACCCATAGGTATAATGTTATTATTGGGGGACGGAGTGGCCGAGTGGACTAAGGCGTAGATTTTTATAATATTAACATTAGTGATAAGAACTTAAAAATGGAAAAAAAATATATTCTCAGTAGACCATAATCAAAAAAATTTTGATCACCCTTGCAGTCTATATTGACGAATTTTCTACTGGTGGCCTCGTTAATAACTCCTCAGGATAGAAATATTCACATAATATATAGGTAATATGTAAACCTACAGATAATTGCCAAAAAAAAAAAAAAAAAAAAAATGAAACAGAAAAAATGTATCAATTATATTATAATATATGACGTGTTCAGTATACACTGTACATGATATACCATATTATCGGAGTATACGTCTGGGGAGTTTTAATTTTGTAATCCTTACAGCAGAATCAAGACTTTTTTTTTATGATAGGTAATTGTATGTTCAGATTTAATTTCAAACAAACTACAAAGAGAAAATTCCTGTAAGATATATTATTTACATTATTTTCTAATATATTTCACAAAAAGAAAATTGTTCATGGAAGACTTTTATTTTATTACAAAAACAAGAAATAAAGTAAAAATATATTATAAGATGTGTATAATTGGTATAATATTATATACAAATAAAACAGCGACGACCATTATAATTTATAATACAATTATTTGTACGTTATACAAAAATAAACAACGACAATGCATTTACGTTACATGAACAACCATTTTCATAAATATAAAAATATTTTTATTCGAGAAAAACATTTTTTATATTGTGCTAGACTTTATATAGTTGATTAAATGAACACGAACAACCAAGATTAAAAAAAATATTATTTCTAGATTTTATTCTTTTAAAATACCAGATCATAACTCTGAACTCATAAGTTATTTTCAAAGGATCATAAGTAT
>NC_042494.1:99518355-99534476 GCF_005508785.2 Acyrthosiphon pisum
TTTCAAATGTGAACTTCTTGGCCAAAAAACTATAAATAAAATATTTCCTTATTATTTACGCAACTTTTTCAAATATTTTGACAACTATATTGTTTTCCTGAAAATATTTTTACCATAGTTGGGAAATATTAAAATTCTGTGTGGGAAACTCATAATATATTAATTATTCCTAATATTTTAGAATTTATAAATGGTTTTTTACTTCTTAAAAAATCTTGACTTATTTTAAAGCTTAAATACTTTTATGCTGACGTTGGAATGAATCATTTTCAGTAATAAAATAATTTATCATTATAAACATTTAAAAAAAATTATTATGAATAAAATATTATTCATTTTTGCTGGGACGTAACATTTCTACAGCACAACCTTGAACCTTTTTTTATAGCAGAAATTTCTTTTTCTGATGCACCAATTTATTGCTAAATGTACTTTAATGCAGTATCCATGGCCAAAGCACCACACTGTCCACACTGATGATGTGTAATTACATTTTATTTATTTATTTCCTTCTAGTTTCATTGAAATTATTTTACGTACATCACTATGTATTTAAAAAATATAAATAACATAAAATTAGGTAGTTTAAAATAACTAAAATTACAATTAATAACAATGCATAGTATATTATTATAAAACTATAGCTGTCGCGTCCGGAGTTCCCAGGGCCAAATTTTTTTTATAAATATAATTTTAAACAACATAATATATTATAGGGATATATATATTATTACTAATTATAATAATAAGGTAGTATTATGTAACCGAAAGCAATCATTTAATTAATAAACAAAATATTATTTTTTCGAAGGATGAAAAAATACATGTGTAAGTTATTCTTTAGTTACCTAGAAGGGTTGTAAAAATAATCTGTAAACACCCTCCATGTAAGGAGTCTATATTTATCAGTGTTTAGAAGGAACGAGTTCCAAAAGGAACGGATTCTTGGAACGAATTCCTTTTTAAGGAACGGCACGATGAATGAATTCCTTTTTATAAAAAAAGAACGAGAAAATGAACTAGTTCTTTTTTTCAAGGAAAAATAACAAAATTGTTCGTTCCTTTCTAGTTCCAATAATTTATACAGATAAGTATGTAAATAATTGAAATTAAGATATATTTTTTTTAAGTGTTTAATGTATTTTGCTAATTAGTGATCGTTATCGACTATCGACGTTATACAATCGATATACGTTGGCCAACAATTTAATTTTAAAGAAAACCTCAAAATAGAATTATAAAATATAAACGAACTTGTATATTATATTGGAATTAAAAACTAAAGAAGTATGCATATGAAAAAAAAAACATTAATGATTGTGAGAATTTTTATTTTATTTGGAACTAAAAAAGGAACTCGTTCATTTTCCAAAGGAACGAATTCTTTTTTTTTTTAAGGAACAAGGAACGGAACGAATTCCTTTTTTTAAGGAACTTGCCAAACACTGATATTTATATATATTATAGTTAACTTTTATTGAAAACGGTCCAGACGTTTTTGAGTCTGTTAGTTACAGACTGACAGACAAACATCTATTTGTATATATATAAAATATATAGATAGTCTACAATAATAACCGGGTAAGAGGTGGGGAAAAGTCTCTGCAGTAGTCTTATATATAATGTCATGAAATATTTTTAAAATAATAATAAATACATGAAATATAGCTGAACATTGATATGTACTATAAGCATATTTATTATTTCCATATTGTATGACACACCTATTATCCATATCTATCGTGTATAATAATATATGTTTCGTGAACTAGACAACGTTTGAATCCATTTTACAAAATGAAACCGCTCAACGTCGCAATATCTTAAGCAATATCTTAAAAAAAAAGAATTAAAAAAAAAATTCCATCTTTATAAACCATGTAAGAAACCACACAGCTCTGGAAAAATTAATACAATGATACAACATTGGATTTAGTACAAGCCGAAGTAATTAAGTAAGTTATTTTATTAATTTTATATTATTATTTTATATTTTATATATATATTTTTTTTTGATCATGAACTAAAATATAATTGTTATAATTGGGCAATATCTTAATAAACCATTAACGTATTATTGTATAGTTATTGTTTTACAGATAAATCACATACAACAATAGTAAAAATAGGTACTATATTACATTTCTAGATTTAGGTACTTGTTCGATCAATATAGTTGTTTGCTCCATTCGAGTGAGAATCGTTTGTATGAAATAAGTATTAATACAAATATATACTTCCTTAGGAAAGTAATATCGAGATGTTGACGATATAATATTTTAGGTTTTTTGTGTCTATACTCTAGACTCAAGAACATAATATAAATTATTTACGTGAGCATGTTTGTTCTAAGAAAGTTAGAAAAATATTGCTACAGTTTTGTGTGGATGATTTATTATGCTATCAACTATCAAGTTGGTTTTTAGTCTTAATCTGTATTTATGTTGTAAACATGTATACTCAAAAGCAGATCCAAATAATAAAGTTAACGTTAGTTATGATAATATAGTAAGTAACTTATAATAATATTAGTCAATACAATTGATACAATTACTGAACTAACGATTTTTCAAAATCTATTAAAATATACAAATGTATTATTAAACATTTTATTTTAAAACGTAGTACTATTAAAAAAAAATTGATAATGTTTTCTTAATTTATCCTTGACTAGCTGACCCCATGCACTTCGTTGTTCGTTAAATGTACCAACTCTATATGACCCAAACTTTTTTCAATTCGTTATTTAATATTTAGTAGATGGCGATCAAAAAGTATCTTAACTTTTTCGTTGCCCGGAGTAAAAATTCTGATTCGCAGCAGTATATTATCAGGTAAGCAATCTACCTGCGGTAGATTGCGGACCCCATGCTGCTATTACGTAAGGGTATGATTTTAATCTAGAGTATCAATGTACCTGCTCTGCCCAAATAACCAATGGAAACCAATAATAAATAAATACTAATTTCTACTGTAGACTGTAACTAATGGCAACTATTTAAAAAATAAATAAAAATAAAATTTCCAATTTCCATCGTGGACCTTAAGATCCCTGGATCTTATTACCGTTGTAATTGGGTCACTTTCAAATATAGTCATGTTTTATTTTTACTTTTAGCATAATATATGATTATTGTGTCAAGTTGACACTGTCAACTGATACAGCAATTGTGCTTATTTAAAAAAAAAAATTGTTGTACTTTGGTGTGTCAAAACTCAAAAGTAGAAGAGTAGGTTAGTACTGACAGTACATTTTAAAATAATCAAGAAACACACTATAAAAATGAACATTTCTTAATAATACCTATGTTAACATTATTATTAAAATAATTGTTTGCTAACCATGGTTACCTTTTTGGTAAAACCATATCCGCTAAGAATCGTTTTTCACGTTTCAGGGCGTACTGGCTATAATATATTTAATCACAATCATTTTAAATTTAAATTTATTTCATAAGTATTTAATATAAAGCATTTAGAACAATATTCTTGGCCTGAAAATGATAGGTAAATTATCTGTAAATTAATAAGATGGTTTTAGTTTTTCATTTTGATGATGGAGAAAAATGGACATTGGAATAAATGGTCTGGATTTGTTTTTATTTTTGTTTTTTTTTTTTTTTGAAGTTGTAGATCTTACTTTAAAAGTGATATGAGTAATTTTAAGTTTATTTTTAGTATTTTTAAAGGACCATGGAGATAATAGTTATATAGTATATATGTATATTATTACGTCACTTTTTGATTCACCAATTGTGTAGGTAGTAGGTACGCCGTCAGAGTTAACCACATACGCACGTGTACTTTTTGCCTATTATATATTATACACTCTTGAAAAACAAGTCATATAAGGAGACGAGATAACGCATAACGTCAAAAACTACTCATTTCGTTAATTTATCAACATCGCAGATCACTCAGACCTAAAGCGTAAGTATTAAAGTAGGTACATAATATGTATACAATTGTATAGGGTATCTTACACCTGCTCTTGAAAATCTATGTAAGACGAACATTTCGTACTTGATGTAATATTGTAATACGTCCAGGTTCAAGCCATATACAATATACATAGTACCTACAGTATAATATAGTGTCTTTGTATATTATAATGCGGTTTGCTAGTTCGGTCACGAAAAAATAAATACAATTATTGATACCAGGTATACTGTGTTGGTATGCGATTTCGCTCCCACAACGACTCTCGAGTATACCAAAAACACGAAAAAAATTGCATCACTTTCGGTCGAACTACGTGTATCGCGACGCACGTATAATAATATTGTAATAAAGTAATTTTACGATTATTGTCTTTAGTCGTTATCATACATTATTATGCGTGTGCGTACAATATATTGTTATTATTATTATATGCATACATTTCTTCAGCGGTGCAACTTATTCGATTGGTTTCAGGTTTGGCCGTATGCATACGGGCCACGGGGCCATACCTACATTATAATTTATAATGCTTTACCTATAAGTGTGTTACACTGCTACCCGTGGCACAGTATAATTTTGATAAACATTGATCAGAACATAATAAATATTATTATAGAAATATTACGACCCGATCGGCTATCTGTTGAAATATATGATTTATACCCTATGTAGAATACTATTAGGTACCTACGTTACAAGACGAGTAGATATTTTATGAAATTGAGCAGTTTACCTGACACGATGTTATTGGATAGAGGGCAAACATAGGCATGCACAGACTTTGTTCGCAGAGTATGTGGCTGATGAAATGTGCCCCCCGTGATATAAATGCTCTTAAAATGAATGAAGTTGACAGGCCTGGACACAATTTGGGGGGGGGGGGGTAGCGATGGGGACGAAACCCCCCACCAAATCCCTAAAAATAGTATTGTATTATGAATAATATATTGGATCCAATTTTTTCTTTTATATATTCTTGGTGTTCAGCATAATTTTTGACAAAAAAATTTTGTTGCTTTAAACTTTTACGTTTTATGTTACAATTTAAACATCTTATAGTGATAAGTATAAAGACAATTTTGTGCCCTCCTCACTCACAATAGAACATTTCTGGACTCACCACTAATACATGGTATACTATTATAAACATATATGGTTATTACTTTTTATTAGAAAATAATATGTTTTTCTTATTTTTTTTACCGTAAAAGATTGAGGCATTGACCTGAACAATGACCATAGTATATAAATATTTCATAATATTACTCTGGATTTATTTTCCTTTACTATCCGCGCACTACGCAGAACAAACAACTGCACTGACTCACGATAGGTCGGTAGGATAACTGAAAAGTAATTTGCTTATTAACGCTTACTTTATATTTCCTTAAATCATTGAGAACCGCTCACAGTAAATTTGAAAACAAGTTAATATTTTGACCATATCCATATTGCTAAATCATTTACCACAAGTCTAAATTATGAACGGGAGTCCGTCTGAGACTATCATTTATGTGCCCCATAAGACAAGTCGTGTCTGCCCGTAGGGTATGCAAGCGCACACCCTACACACCCCGTGCACACGCCTATGAGGGCAAATAGTATAACTTCCGAGAGTGTATATTATATTAAAACATATTGTTTTATACAAATATATACCTATATATACTATAAACATATACGATTATAATTTATAATATTATATTATATACCTAATTATTAGCGGTAGATTTGAGTTGTATCTTGATTTTGTTTGGATAATTATGCATGTACATCAATTTAGGGCTCAGAAGTTGTTCAAGTTGTTGCGTTTACATGTGTTTTTTTTGGGCTATTAGATTTATTTCGAATAGTAAAATTAAAATTGTTTACACGCAATACGAAAAAAAATTAAAAGTGTTTTTTTATAGTGCATATTTTTTAATTTTACCATTTATAAAGCATATATTTTGATGTTAAATGATAAGATGAAAAAACAACTAAAATATTTGATAATTAAAAAAAAAAAAGGTGGACAAGTGGGTATTGCTCTGCTGTACAGAAGGTTACAAGTGGGTCACTGTAATGGATGGTGCTAAATTTGAATTCAATGATAAAGGTAGACAAACTTGTGAGTAATCTTGTATTACATTTTTAAATCTTAGATTTAAACAAATTTATTAAGTTAACTAACATTTTTTATGAATTCTCAACTGAAAATAATTTGCTTATTTTCGTGATTTTTCCGTATTTTGTCAAAATTCGAACTTTAAAATAAATGCTTATAAAAAAAATTGTGGCTGTAACAATAAATCAGGTTCCTTGTACCTATATTTAATTTTCACGCTTTTATACTAAACAAATAAAATTGTATTGATATTTATAGAAAAAAAACTAAAAAAATTTAAAACTGACAATGTCCATAAACCACTCAAAAAGAGTCAAAATATTTTTAAAATGTTATTGTGTATAGAAAATAAAAATATAAACATTTAGTAAAATGTTCATGTATCTACAGTTATTCGTTTTTGAATTGCAATAAAATAACTAAATTGCTACATGAGAAGTCGAGTGAATATCCTGCAATCTTGTAAAAATATAAACTTCAAACACATAACAATTTAATTTGATTTGCTTGTAGATATTTTTTTTATAAAAATGACAAACTTATAAGTAATCTTGTATGACATTTTTAAATCTTAAATTTAAAAATAAAATTTTTTATGAATTCTCAACTCAAAAAAAAATTGGCAATTTTCATGATTTTTCCATATTTTGTCAAAATTCGAACTTTAAATGCTTATAAAAAAAATTGTGACTGGATTTTTAATATTTTTCAAATGTCATTGTAACGACATATTAAGAGCCTTGTATTAAATGTTCAAGCTTTTTCACCCAACAAATAACATTTTATGGACATTTATAGAAAAAAAAAGGTGGGTTAGTGGTTGTCGCCCTGCTGTACAGTAGGTTACCAGTGGGATGATGTAATGGATGGTGTTAAATTTGAATTCAATGATATAATATCATTGTATAAGAAAAACGATTCTGAGGGAAAACGGTCAGTCAGTCTATGATATTACTAAGTATACTTGATGAAATTATTGTGAATAAATTAATTTATATACCTATTTACGTGGAACCTTGTTTTAAATTTTCAATCCTTAGCTATAAATTTTGAATATTTTATAAATTTTTAACTACAAAATAATTATTAAATTTTAAATTTGATAAATCTTGTCAAAATTCAAACTTTAAATCCATATATAAAAAAAAAATTTTGCCTATGTATTTTTAATATTTTTCAACTGCTATTGTAACAGTACATTAGGAGCCTTGCATTAAATGTTCACGCTTTTTTACACAACAAATAAAATTTTATTGATATTTATAGAAAAAAAACAAAAAAAAATTGAAAACAGAGAATGTCCGTAAACAGCTCAAAAAGAGTCTAAATGTTTTCAAAATTTTATGGTGTATAGCAAATGAAAATATAAATATTCAGTAAAATTGTCATGTATCTACAGTTATTTGTTTTTGAATAACAATAAAATAACAAAACCGCTACGTGAGACATTATTTTGAGTTAGAAATTCATAAAAAATTTTCTATTTAAATCTAAGATTAGAAAATGTAATACAAGCAAATCTAATTAAATTTTTATGGGGGTTTGAAGTTCATATTTTTACAAGATTTGATATTCACTCGATATCTCATGTAGCGATTTTGTTGTAATTCAAAAACAAATATGTGTAGATACATAAACATTTCACTGAATGTTTATATTTTTATTTCTTATACCATTTTCGCTCAGAATCGTTTTTTTATACAATGATATTATATCATTGAATTAAAATATAACACTACCATTACAGTGACCCACTTGTTAACTACTGTACAGCAGAGCGACACCCACTTGCCCACTTTTTTACACTTTATATATGACTAAAAGCCTCCTTTTTACCATATTCTTAAAACAAAAAATTCGGAAATAAACATTTTGTAGAGCAATTTATTTATAATATAGAAAAACTAATTTTTAAATTTGTTGAATTTTGAATGAATGAAAAAAACTTATATTTTCAAAATTACAGAGATTTTAAAATGTTAAGTGTATTTTTTAATTTTTTCAGTCCGTGATAAAAGAGAAGCTATTAGTCCTATTATAATATATTATTTTATGTTAAAAAGAATTGTACTACAATATCTGCAATAGATTTCGCATAAGAGCTACTGACTTTCCAATTAATTGACATATGTACTGCACTACTGTATATAGACAAAAGAGAATGGATTTAGGAGATTAGTATGCATAGTATATAATAAAAATAAGAAAAAAAATTGAATTGAAATATTTAGAAGTATGATGTAAGCGGCAAATTGGGTGGTAAGGAACATAACTTGATAGAATATTCTACATAACGTTATTAAAATGTCAGATACGTTTGTATTACTCGCATATAGCGTATAGGTATCAAAATTGTAAGTAGGTACCTACCTAGTACATGCCTACCTACCAATAGTACTTTGTTTTTAATAACAGAAGCCCTGAGGGTGTATTATACAAGTACCTATAACCTATTAGAATCAACTGATATAATTTGAAATTTAAATTTTATTATAAATTATTACTAATATTAGAATAGGTTATTATATTTTGATCCCACATAGCATAATATATTATAATATGTCATGTAACTTTTTTGATTCAAAATATTTTTAAATATTAATTTAATAATTGGAATATGTGATTCCTTAGATAAAAAATTATCGAAGACGGATTTAAAATACGTATAATATAGGTACCATATTTTCTTCCATAAATTTGACTTTACAATATTATATAGGTAGGTATAGCTATAGGCAGATACTACTAGATAGGTACATTATATAATAAGGATACATTATGCAGTCTCTATTGAAATTTTCGAATTTTGTCTTCAGAGGTAGTTCATTATGAGAAAGGCAGCAGATCTGCTACAGTGATATAGTACTACCTATGTATTATATCGTAATATAATAGCTGGTTACAAATAATTGTGAAAACGCAACGAAAAATCGAATCAAATGCACAGTGTGCATTGCGTGTACCAAATCGTATTACCTATACAGAGAGACGTTTGTAATCGTTATCATTCTGGCATTATAAATTATAATAGAACGCAATAAATATTATTAAATATTAACGTACGAGTTCATACCTTGTATAGTATCCTCGTATCGACAACGCGATCACGATACATTTGCTGATTGTGTGGAGAGGGGGAGGGGGCAGCCCTTTAAAATTAATTTACGGTTTTTAATATATTATTATGAGATTTACAACTTATCACATGACATGAATACTCAAAATCATCATTGCGCCACTGCCTATAATTTAATCACTCAGTGCGTGCATATGACGCGCGACGACTGAAAGATCGAATAAATATATATAAATATATAATAGGTGTATAACATATAATTCAATAGGGGATGAAAGGATTCGTCAAGACCAATGAGATTCCGATGAATAGTAAAAGTAGCCAGATAGCCTTCGAAATCTATACATATACTGATTGGTTACTGTTTGAGTACTTAAGTAAATTTTGAAAATCCGCCACTGTATGTATAAGTAGGTATACATACAGTGGCGGATTTTCAACATTTTTCCGGGGAGTCCTAAAAATAATATGTATTTCAAATGTATTAGGTATTTTTATTTTTATAAAACTACTTAATAATATATGTATATATCAGTGTCTCAGGGGTCCATTTATACTAACGTAAAATACGAAAATCGGTTCAGTTAATTTATAAAGTAAAATTAGGCGGGCAAGTGGGTGTCGCTATGCTGTACAGTAGGTTACAATTAAGTTACTGTAATGGACTAATGAATGGTGTTAAATTTGAATTTGTATACAAATAATGATTCTGAGCAACAATTCTTTTGATTAGGTATATATTTTTAATATTTTTCAACTGCCATTGTAACAATATATTAGGAGCTTTGTATATTACATTTTCAAGCTTTGTGACCCAACGAATACAATTGTCATTTAAAAAATAAAAAACAAACAAATTTGAAACTTAAAATGTCCGTAAACAGCTCAAATCAAGTCAAAATATTTTTGAATCCTCATACCCCCATATCTTTATACCTACACCGTCCTAACTCCTAGGTACCTATTATCATGGGCTGTTATTCTTGGTCCTTTTAATCCAATTTAATTAACCAGAAACTATCTTCAAATTTCCATTTATATTCGTTTATTTTTAACCTAAAAGAAAACTCATGAGTAATTTTGTAGAAAATGTTGAAAGTTTTTTTAACTTAAAAATGTCTTATATTTATCTACTGAAGACGATGGTGTGATTTATAATTTAATTTATCTTGTTATTGTATACATATTATAAATTATAATAAATAGGTAAAATTATTGAGTTCGCGACTCGTGTTGTATTTCCGTATAAGCCATATTTTACGAAATTTACTTTAATAGTTTTATCTACTATAAAAAACTAGAAAGTATATCAAAATTACAATCACACCAGTATTATAAACACAAAAAAATACTTAAGGTTACATAAAAAAATAAAGTTATCTTTAACGATTGAAATCGTTGTACTAATCTAGACAGTAGACACTTTTACATACGTAAAACATACGCCGCCGTTCAGACTTCGGCTCTATGACGTCACATGCATATTTTCAAACTCCTGTATATCAATTCAAGACCCACACCATATTTCTTAGATACTGATTACTGACATACTTTAAATCCAAGCAAACTTGTTTTTATTGTTGTGATGTCCTTTAAGATACCCGCGTGTACCAGCTATGTCTTGTAATTTTAGATTTCCAGGGGAGCGGTGAATGCACTATAGATTTTACAACGATGTGGATTGTGGGCACATTATTATTTTTGTTCCTGAATTCTAACAAGTACAAGACCCTTTGATACTATTATAACAGATAAAAAGCTTCCGCATTGATGGTGGTTTATGATAGAAAATTGGATCTACCTATAGTTTGTTCTTTGGGAAATTGAATGTGATGTTATTTATAAATATTTGAAATGTTCGACTTTCTTTTCAAGTTACCGATGTTGATAATTTTTTTGGTAAGTTAAAAAAAAACTTTAAAATCTAGTAAAAGATTCCTCAAAAATTATTCTTACAGCAATAAAATAATATCGAATATTAAATTTATACCCGTAACTTTTTATATGAGCCTTGTTTAAAACGTTGACAGTGGTAAAGTATTAAATAAAGATATTTTTAAGTTAAAAAATCATCCAACTTTCAACATTTTCTACAAAATTACTCATGAGTTTTCTTTTAGGTTAAAAATAAACGAATATAAATGGAAATTTGAAGGTAGTTTCTGGTTAATTAAATTGGATTAAAAGGACCAAGAATACAGCCCATGATAATAGGTACCTAGGAGTTAGGATGGTGTAGGTATAAAGATATGGGGGTATGAGGATTCGAAAATTATAATAAATTGCTATAAATTATATTAAAGTATACTATATATAAATTTAAAAAAACCATAATTTGAATAACTGGATTATTAAAGGATAAAAAGGGGGTGAGAATCCTTGGTAAATTACACTGCAGTATATATTATTAGGTACATTTTAGGCCAGTCCAGTGCATTGAGTCGAAATAAGTAAAATAAATATATTATAATACGCTCGAGTTTTATAGTTTATGTCTGGTTTTAGTCGGTTTAATCGAACGTGATAATTTATGTATATAGACTCGCCGCTGCTCACAATAAACAGGGTGGTAATTAATCATAATTAATCTCGTTCTGACCATGCAAAGGGTCCATTGCGTCGATTATTATAATATTTTGTTCACCAAAGGACCTAACCTATCTCTTCGGAGTCATAAACACATAACCGCATTAAATATTGGTTGGCTTTCGTTCACACGGCAATACATATAAATATTACCATATACCGAATATATTTTTTTTTTTCAACCCGAAGGTTGGTTTACAACTCCAATTCTCCATTCGAACCGATTCCTCGCCTTTTCTTTGAGTTCTTTGAAGGTTTTGACTTTTGCATCGATTTTAATTTGTCCTATATACGAGTTCCGCGGAATTCATTCCTGGACAAAACTGATGATTCAATGTTCTTAGTTAAAAAATAAATTATTTTTTGTCAACCAGCGTGTTGATCATAATGAGCTGACCAGGGATGGATTGGTTAGCTGAGCTACCGAGGAAATCTCGGTGGGCCGCTTAAAGTTTGGGACGGTCGTGTGAGTGTGAGTGAAAAAATTCTTGTTTAAAATACGATTGGTCACCTATCAGCTCGTAATAATTTTAGACGTAATTTTGGGACAGTGAATATTTAAATGGGCCGCGTAGAAGTGAAAATTTCGATGGGTCGATACATACCAATCCAGCCCTGGCTGACCCACTACGATTTTAGTAATTGAGTGTTTTTCGATCACTGGTCGAATTTGTTTATTTAAATATCATGTGAATATTCATTCGTTTGATAATCGGAGGGTTTTAAACGAAAGTAAATCTGATATTATTAGAGCTGGATGCCTGGCATGTAGCCTTAAAAAAAACCACAGTACATACAATAGCAGTTTTTCATTTATAACTATAAAACAGGTAAGCGCTAAACATTTTTTTAAAGATATTTACATTACATAAATATAATTTTATAAATAAGAACACTTTAAATAAGATAAACCTACCTGCCTACAACTCCTCTTGAAGTCTCAAATAGGTCAACCGTAGTCATGTGCGTGGAAGCTTTCAACATTTCAATTAGATAGGTGATCGAATATTATAAGAACTGATAAACATAAATTAATAAGAGAATATGCAAACATAGCCAAAAAAAAAGAAATAATAACTATTTCTCAAAAAGTAGGTAAAAAAGCCTAAAATGTAATATATATTGTACCTATTAAAAATAAAACAGTATGCAAAAATATGCAGCATAAAATAAAAGATTTGGCTTTGTCATAACATGAAACAATAAGGTAACAAAATATGTACTTACCTACTTATATTGTTTCTAGCTGTCCTTTTTTTTAGGAGAGCAAAACAAATTTACAAGTGCTAAAAGTTGTCGGTCCTAATTATTAGGCAGGTATCTACTAGGTAGCTATAAGGCTAATGGCTATATAAGACAAATAACTAGCAAATTCATGCCTCTGAAGTTACAAATCATAAGCATATATACCTACTTACCTAATCTAACGCTTAGTACCTTAGTGCTTACCTATACATTAACCTATCAACTGGATACGTAATCATAGGCACCATGTATACACACATTCATATCAGGTATAAGTTAATAGGTAATATAAAAAAGACTTGCCATGTGAAGTTGAAACACAATAGTTTTGGTATGTCAACAACATCTAGCACATTAAAGATCTTTGGATGACTATATTATTGTAAGTCTTCCGAAAGTAATCGAAACAACATTGTTTATTATTTACTTTAATTACCTATGCCTATGCGTAGGTACCTAATGATAAACGGATCAATTATAACATAATATGTTATTATTTAAATTATAGTTAAAAATGTCTAAGGGGCCAAAGACCATCACTGAATTATGTCTATTATATAACAGGTCAGGTCTCCTGACCCCGGTACAGTATAGCAAAGTAGGTAAATTGCAGCCTTGACATTTTTGATAAGTCTGCACCACAAAATATTCTGTTTATTTCCAGTCGGAAAAAACATTTTAAGATAGTAATAGTCTATGATGGAAAAAGATTAAAAATATATGAATTGGAAGCAAAAAATTACTTGCTTGGATTTTGTGTGAGAATTATCATACAGTTTTTTACCAATTAATTAATTACTAACTTTTAATAACACATTTTTTAATCATAAACAACAGACTCCCGTATAGCTAGATATATACATTTTATTCTAGTCAGCTGCATTGATGTTAATATGTTAATATCAATTTTCAATTGACTAATATGCAATAATTTTTATTAATTATTATTTATTTGATACTTTAACACTAAGAAGTGTTTCGGTATGTAATATTTACAATTTGCAATGTAATTTGTTACTTAAAAATTCAAAAGTATGTAAATGCAATCATTTAGACAGTGGTTGGTGGTAAATAATTTATTATTAATAATTAATTGTATTGCATTTTAGATGAGTATAGTAAATATTTATGTAAAACTGAAGTTACGAAAGAAATATAGGAAGTTGGTACTATACACCTACAATAATACCTATAGTAAGGAATTTTTAATTAGGTAAATGATTTAAATGTCTATATAAAAAAATAATCCATAGGTACCATATAATTTAAAATGAGAATACCTAATTAATCCAAGCAATAGGTTTAGAATGAATATCAATACTTCATTTTACGAGAATAGTTTTTATCGATGAAACATCATAAGTAAAAGTATTACTACAATATTACTATGGAAAAATAAGTTTTACATCAATATATTATAATATTAAATATAAACTATATAATTTTAATAAATATGTTACGTTCATATTATCATTCATAACCATTTTGTTATAAATATATAATATCAGTTGCAGTAGTCCTATTAATGTATTAAACACAATACGAATAATGGATATTAAAAAAAAAACATATTATAGTGGATAATATTGTTGT
The DNA here is from genome assembly GCF_005508785.2 of Acyrthosiphon pisum. Taxonomy (NCBI): domain Eukaryota; kingdom Metazoa; phylum Arthropoda; class Insecta; order Hemiptera; family Aphididae; genus Acyrthosiphon; species Acyrthosiphon pisum. Next base: position 99,532,905 of record NC_042494.1, read on the forward strand.
AATATAAAACCCTAAGCTATTCTACCCTCAAATAAATTTATATATAATATAATATATGATGTTAGGTGAATATATAAGATATATTTTACTGAAATATTAATATTATTTTCGTTTGTACATTGAAAAAATATATGACGATGGGATTATAACACATTACAAAAGAATATTTACAAAAAAAAAAAAAAATATTAATAATTATTTTAGAAATATAAATGCAACACAATTATAACGTATACATAAGTTCATATCGTACATACTGATTCTTAACATCATTTTCTATGTGTGGATATCCAGCCACTAAAGCATCTTGGGCACTAATGTAAAGTGAATTGTAAATTTTCCAGTAGACATCACGTACTTTCCGAGCGGGATGAAAAAGACCCTGAAAGAATATAATAATTAGTGTCTAGCAACTAACAGTCATCTTATAAAGGTAAATGTCAGACAGATTTAGGACGGTTGACTGAGCTGCAGTGCGGGGACCCCACGTTTTTTTAATTATTTAATGGTAAATAATAAACATGGTCACTGTAATGGTTGGTGTTGAATTTGAATTGAATGATATAATATCATTGTATAAGAAAAACGATTCTAAGCGAAAACGGTCTGTCAGCCTTTGATATTACTAAGTATATTTGATGATATTATTGTGAATAGAGTAATTTATATACCTATTTACGTGGAACCTTGTTTTACATTTTCAATCCTTAGCTATAAAATTTGAATATTTTATAAATTTTTAACTACAAAATAATTATTCATTTTTGAATATAAAATAGAGATAAAAGATAAATTTTGTTAAAATTCAAACTTTAAATACTTATAAAAAAAAATGTGCTTATGTATTTTTAATATTTTTCAACTGCTATTGTAACAGTACATTAGGAGCCTTGCATTAAATTTTCACACTTTTTTACACAACAAATAAAATTGAAAACTGACAATGTCCATAAACAGCTCATAAAAGAGTCAAAATATTTTCAAAATTTTATGGTGTATATCAAATGAAAATATAAACATTTGTTAAAATTTTCATGTATCTACAGTTATTCATTTTTGAATAACAATAAAATAACAAAACCGCTAAATGATAAATTGAGTGAACGTATAATATTAAAAAAAAAATATATGAACTTCAAACGCTCTTAAAAATTTAATTTGATTTGCTTGTACATTTTTTTTTTATAAAGGTAGACAAACTTATAAATAATATTGTATTACATTTTTAAATCTTAGATTTAAAAGAAAAATGTTTATGAATTCTCAACTCAAAATAATTTGCTAATTTTCGTGATTTTGTCAAGATTTGAACTTTAAATGCTTATAATAAAAACTGTGAGTAAGGATTTTTAATACTTTTCAAATGTTATTGTAACAATATAGTAGTAGGAGCCTTGTATTAAATTTTCAAGCTTTTTTACCCAACAAATAAAGTTTTATTGACATTCATAGAAAAAAACTAATAAAATTGGAAACTGAAAATGTCCCTAAACAGTTCAAAACAAATCTAAATATTTTAAAAATGTTATTGTGTATAGAAAATGCAAATATAAACAATCAGTGAAAATGTCA